>NC_045961.1:87800738-88100738 GCF_010909765.2 Amblyraja radiata | reverse complement strand
GTAATACAAAAAATACGAAAAATTCAGCAATACAAAACTTCCTACCAGTAAACCAGTGGGGCCACCTGTCCAACTTAACCTCTAACCTATACCAAACACTAATGGAGAAACATGCAGCAACTAATTAACCTTGTAGTGTGTGAGAGATTCTCAGGTAAGTCAGAGCAGAATATTTAGCAGCCAGCTGCGATTCGCGGGTTCCATGTACTGCACTAGCAATATCATAGTTCACATGAACAGCAGTTAAAGTAAAACCTGAACATAATGTCTTCAAAAGCAGGAATTGCTTTTTTTCCTTCTAAAAGGTATTCCACAATGACATTTGTCCAAATTGATCAACAAAATTTTGGACTACTGTTTAACCAACTCCTTTTTGTGAGGTAACTCTTCAGATCAAAAATTACCTCAAGAACGTGACAGAAGTTCCAGGAATCTGTCATTTCAGCAAACCTCGTTTAGCAGATTCCACCACCAGACAGCTACAGCCTCAGAGAAACTAACACACAATTCGATCTTGCGCAGCAAACTAAAATACAACATCAGCTTGTAAAATGGGTCATCGCATACGGCGCGTGTTAAAATGACAAACGGATTTTACGGCAAGCATCAATTCAAATCCAATTCCACATAAACAGTAAGTCTCACTTACCACATTGTAGTAACCTTTACTAATTGGAGGAGTTTCAAATCCCTTAGGTGAACTTTTCAAAGTTGCGGACTTCGGAGAGACTGTTTTTTCTACAGAATGAACCAATTGTCAATTTTTTTTTTAAATGAAATTCACCAGAGATCATCATGCAACATCAACAGATATCTGGAAAATAAGTTCCCCAAGTAGTGCCTAATCATAATCAAAGCATTATTCTTTAAAACTAAAACATATTGCTATTATACACTTAATATTTATACTGTAATCAATGTTGAAGCAAGAGCAGAAAGCATGACCCTCTTAAACATCCACATAAGAAATAAGCCAGGCAGAAGCAGTGAAGATCGCGAGAATGATCTTTGTCAACGATTAGTGTATCAATAGTGAGGGGAGGGGTGAAGATGACAAAGCTGGATTATAGGGTAGACACTGAAGGCTGACTCATTTTACAACACTTTCATAGCCAAAAGAGCCTCCTGCGAGAGATCACAGATCGGTAATCGTCAGTGGACTGGAAAGGAGGATATGGCTGAAGAAAACAATGATTTCAGGTCATCATAAAATGCTGCACTTCCAATGAAGTAGTACTGATGTGTGTAAATACATCAACCAAAAAGTGTCAGATTCACATTCCAGCAGAAAGCAAAGATGACAAATGCCTTGTTCATTAGATGTTTGGCATTAAGTTACACTATCACTTTGTGAGGACATGGAACAGAGTACAGATCATGTCTTCAGACATCAGCAGACGTGGGCCAACATTTCCCCAGTAAAACGTCAACATTCTTGCGATAACGGTACATCCTGTAACTCGGTACAAAGCAGGTACTGATAAATACCAGTATATTCCACAATATATAAAAACTGCAAAACAACTTTGCTGCTGCCCCCTGCACTGTCCCAATTGCAGGATGTTGAACAGACATGTAACTAGTACTCCAGCTGTACCCCAGGATATATCTTGACCGAGATGTGAACTCCACCGATTTGTCAATGTAATACAGAATCCTAATGGCCTTGCTCACTGCTGCCTGCAAAATCAAGGACCACAGTTAAAGTGGACAGATACCCAGTGTGGAAAGGGAAACAAAATTAACATTACAGGTCGAAGATCCTTTGCCAGAATTGGGAATTGAGAAAGCTTAGTTTTAGAGAGGGGATGGGGAGCTGAGATGGAATGCAGGAGAATATGTCTGACAGGATGACGCCAGATTTGTCATGGTGAAGCTGTTGAAGACGACATCTGACTGATTAGGCTAACCGAGGTGGGTGGAAAAGGGGGAGAGAGAGTGCAATGGCAAACAAAGGGACACACACAAGCTGTGAAATGCAGCACTGTGGGAAATGCCTGCCAGATCAGGCTGTGCTAATGGAGAGAGAGAAAAATAACACAGATGCATAACCTACAGAAAACTCAAGATACGTGATGTTGAATTTGATATTGATTTCAGAATGCTGCAACAGATCCAGTTGGAAGATGAGTTACTGTTTAGCCAAGTTTAATTTAGAGATACAGTATGGAAACAGGCCCTTCAGCCATTGAGCCCACACCGACCATCGATCAGCCTACTTGCCAGAATCATTATTCATTTAAAAAAATAAATCCAGTCAACCTTGTTCTCCCAACAACCTTTGTTTTCCACTTTTTGTTTGTATCAATACTCAATACGAAACAATCTAAAGATTTTGTGCAATTTAGTTTCAAGATCCAGCCTTAAGCCGGGGATTTCTTTAGTCTCTCTCTTAACTCGATCAGAATTTTAGTCCACAGATTAAACACCTCACATTGCATTTTGAGCCATTTATCAATTTCACAAATACTTTCCTTTCAAGTTATCAACTTACCATTCAGCTTCATTTCTCTCACATAATTGCTGGGAAACCAGCCGTTTTTGCTGTTGAGTGTTCCTTCCCACCAGCCCCCTTCCTCAATTCTGGTAACATGGATGATATCACCCTTGGTAAAGCAGAGTTCATCCTCGTTGGTCTGATAGAAGTTGAATTTTGCTTTTACCACCATGTGATGGTTGCTGTTATCAGTCATGTCCTTTCCAAAAAATAAATAATTCAAATCAGTATTCACTCCTTCATAAGAATACAGTAAACCCTCGTTATAGTGGACTATAGAGAGGGGGGAGGGGGGGTCTGAGAGTGGCCGGGGATGTGGTGCGAGCCGGGGGTAGTGTCGCGAGCCGGTGGCAGCAGGAGGTGCAAGTAGCCGGGGAGGTAAGCAGCCAGGAGGCAGCAAGAGCCAGGGGTGGCGTTGGGGGCAGCTAGTTCTGCGAGGCAGCACAATGTCCTCTGCAGCCAGAGTATGACCTTCCGTTATAATCAAGATTCGTTATACAGAGGTCCGTTATAACAAGGGTTTAATGTATTTGTAATAAAAGGCGACACAATTCCTTTTGAACAAATGGAAAGCACTGCGGCCAGTTCTGCCCTCAACATTTTACAACAATGTCAAATCTAGGAAAAAGCTGCAGAGATCTACCTTAGTGACCCCAGGTGCTTCAGTGAAATTGGAGAAGGCAGAATTGCAGATCTTCAAGTAGACCTTTAACATCCCAAAACCAACAGTGTGCATTTTACAAAGCAAAGAACCATCATAAGATGCCAACCCCTGGAACCACACCCTGACGACTCAGTGAAATTAGTGAAACCACCTGTCCACCATAGATCCAATCAGGTAGATGTTCTCTGCAGTCAATTTCTCCAGATCACATTCCAGTAATCCCTGCTCCTCCCTCATATCCACCGCCTTTCCCCATCCCCATATCCCAACATGGCAAACATTCAACTTTCACTCACTAAACTTCGATATTTTCCAGGAAAGTTTTTGGAAGTTCTTCCAAGTGACAAGTGGGCTCCAGCGAGAGAATCAGCTGACTTTATTTGATGGGATTGATGACGTGCACATACCGAGTCACTTCCAACGCCAATATCTGCAGGAGACAGGTCCTTTAGTTGCGGATTTGAACAATTACTTTGTATTTTTAAATATAATTGGATTTAATTATTTTTCAACGCACTCGTTTAGCAGTTAACACAGTGAACATTTGGCTTTCTCAACACATTCTAACAGATATATGGTTTGGTTTAAAGAGAGGACACTTGCACACAATGTTTTGTGTAAGGAAACTGATTTATAATAAATTAATGGTAACTTATTTGCTCATGCGGTCAGCACCAGAAATCTATTTATCTCCTCCAAAATCAATTCATATTGGGTACCCTGAATTTTCAATCTTTCTTTGTTAGTTGTGTCTTCAGTCCTGTAACCGTCAGAGTCAGAGTCATAGTGTGGAAACAGGCCCTTCACCCCAACTTTCCCACACTGACCAACATGTCCCATCTATACTAGTCCCACCTGCCTACGCTTGGCCCATATATCTCTCTAAATCTGTCCTATCCATGTACCAATGTTTCTTAAACGTGGCGATAGTACCTGCCTCAACTACCTCTTCCGGCAACTCGTTCCATACACCCACCTCCCTTTGTATGAAAAAGTTTCCCCTCAGATTCCTACTAAATCTATCTACCCTCACCCTAAACCTATGTCCTCTGGTTCTTGATTCTCCTACCCTGGGCAAGAGACTGTGTCTACCCAATCGATTCCTCTCATAATTTTGTACACCTTTATAAGATCAACCCTCATCCACCTGCGCTCCAAGGAACACAGTCCCTACCTCCTCAACCTCTCCCTATTGTTCAGGTCCTCGAGGCCTGACAACACCCTCGTTAATCTTCTCTGCACCCTTTTCAGCTTGCCAACATCTTTCTTATAACATGGTGCCCAGAACTGACCGAAATACTCTAAATGTGGCCTCACCAACATCTTATATAACTGCAACATGTCCCAACTTCTATACTCTCCCTAAACCGCTCACCTCCCCTCTTTAAAGCACCCAGTAAACTGTTATCCCCTGCGGCTCGGGTGTCAATTTTTCAAGGCTACACTTCAGCAAGGTAATTCTCAGATGGATTATTTTGTTTCGGGTGCAGTATAAAACAGAAACAGAAGTTGTGCAGGCAAGTGTTTGCTGGTCCTCTCTTGACAAAGAACCAGAGTGATTATGTCTAGTGCATACGAAGGTTCTCAGCCCACTTCTTCCTGCCCATAAATGGTGCACCAGCTAGCATGCAGCAGCTGCTCTGCTCACATCATTTTAAATCTCTCCACTTTGACAGCAAAACAAAACCCGTGATGTTGGATTTCCTGCAAACACTCATTTGGCTCCTTTCGACTGCAGTTGCCATGGAGATAGGGATTTGGACAAAATCCAGAGAAATCCTCTGTCTGAAACTCAATCAATACCGGAGGACAGACGCTTTGCACTTCAACAGCCATCCACTGAATGTTCAGTGGCTCTCCTGATGCCAACCCCACATCAGGGTTAACACACAACCCCAAGGTGCTTCCCAAGATCAGACAGCCAGAGCATCCCTTGGAATAGTATTCCCCATTTAATGAACGATCTCCAGCCAATTAAGTTACTTGAGCCCTCAAGCCCACCCTGCTTACATTTTCATAAAGCCTTCCCCCCCCCCCCCCGCTTAAGTCTCACAACTCTTAAACAGCCAAAAAAAGCTGTCATTACCAGCTTTTGAAATTTCCAATTTTCATGGAGCTTTGGGGGGGGAAGTGGGGGTGGCAGAGGAGAGAAGAGTTCCAGATTCTCGCTGCACTGTGTTGAGAAGCATTTTTTGCAACACCTCCAAATGACTTCGTTCTGATTCTGAAGAAAAGAAAATAGTCAGCAGAATGCTCTTGAGGGAACAGGTGTTTAGGGGTAACATGAGGGGGAACTTCTTTACTCAGAGAGTGGTAGCTGTGTGGAATGAGCTTCCAGTGGAAGTGGTGGAGGCAGGTTCGATTTTATCATTTAAAAATAAATTGGATAGGTATGTGGATGGGAAAGGAATGGAGGGTTATGGTCTGAGTGCAGGTAAATGGGACTAGGGGAAAATAAGTGGTCGGCACGGACTTGAAGGGCCGTGATGGCCTGTAATTGTTATATGGTTATGTGGAAGGAAATATCAAAGCTGGTGTGACAAGTATATAATGATCCAAATGTATTCTTCAGAAATTTAAAAAAATCAGGGGCCCATGAACCAGCCATGATGGAAGCAGAAACTCACCTACACTCAAGCTACACCAATTTCCTGCCCTAACTACAGATAGCGCTATGACCTGGAAAGAGAAGTGGGATGCGCCTGGTCGCTGCAGCCAGAGAAACATTCTGGATCCACCAGCAGGCCGCAGGATGGCAAGAGCTTGGGACATTGGTGCAGCTGTAGATGCCGTTCCAACTTCCTCTGCACATAACTGGATGAACAGGCTTTCATAGAAGTGAATTATGAGCCATTCAGAACCTTTAACAGGAAATCTGATATACCAAGTTTCTCTTTTAAAACTTCAAATGCATAGGAATCAACTTAAGCAATCCCAGTGCTGTAAAGGAACCCAGTATTTACCTTTGTGAATGTGAAGAAAGTGAAATTACCAAGCTGAATGTGAAGAAAGTGAAATTATTCATTGGACAGATCTAGAAAAAAAATGCAATGAAGATAGTCCACATACAAATGGTCCAATACCATCCAGAACTGCAGTGCCTCATTTCTACACCATAGTGTCCTGCTCAGTGACTGTCAGCAAGTCCTGACTGTAGTGTGTTAAATCATTTATGAATTGCTGCTGGGAAGTCTTCCAGGAATTCAACTACATGCCAAATGGATCAGGTTTCACAAACCTGAAATCCAAGTTCCTTGTTTGGCAAAGGTAACAGAAATAAATGCAAATGGATGTTGCTCTAATGCAAAGATAGGCTGGTTTTCTCTCAAACTTTCCCCCAAGTATTAACTTCCTGCACGGTTTACAGGAAATGCATTGTCCAGGACCGACCTGATCAATCATGTTCTAGCTGAGTGTCCTGCCTACCAAAGTACACATTGGGAAACTTAAGCACAGAAGATTGGAGTGAACACAACCCTTGTTACCCAGTGTTTCTGCTGCTTTTTATTGTCCTGGGATCAAGACTTGCTTCCAATCCAATTTTGTGGCCAGAGGCTCACACGAAAACACAAACTCTTCCACAGATGTTGGGTAATTTGGTGAACTCCTTCCACAGCTCATGCAGGCCACCCATTTGCTCCTGACGCCTGACCTCAACGTCCTTGATAATATCCAACCCCCCCACCTCTATGGGCAAAAGAGGCATTTCTTCAAGGTAAGTGATCACATCTTTCAAACTTTCCCTCTGTCCACCTAGTAATCTCATCCCATGATAGTTTGGGAATACGGTGCAAGGCAAGCAATCAGTGTGGCCTTCCAACATTGCTGGCTACAATAATAAGGACTTCACTGCTGGGGATGTTGGCCTGGGAGAGGAGGTTGACACATTTACTTATCCTTCCAGTGAAATTAGGGTTTTTGTGAAGACAGCTTTGGTAGTATCTTTCCAGTATCTTGACATGCCTGCTGTTGATAGTCCAAGTGTCAGTAGCAGGTAAGAGGGTGAAGATCGTTCCTGCCCAATAGACCACAACTACCCTGCCATGTCTAAGGTCTTTATCTTTAAACAGCCTTTCTCTCCATTAACTAAAGCCACATAGAAGGTGATGCTGAAGTTAATCAAAGTCTTATGGTGAGATTGCCTCTCAAGATAGGAGAAGTGGCCCAAATCTTCAAGGTTGGCTCTGTCAATTTTTACTGTTGGTGGGTAGTGTGATACAATAGTACAAGTAAGAGGACTTTTTGTCTTTCAGATGCTGTTTAAATGCCATCCTCTAATATGCTTTAATGAAAACATTGATTATGGCTTGCAGCTCAGCCTTCAATCGCAGGTAAATGCAAATGTTGCCTGCTTGCTGTGACTCAATGACGGAAGTTTGGCTAACCTTCATTCCTGAGTTTAAACAGTTTCACATTAATTTTGAAAAGTGTTCTGCAGAAAGTTTGCTGAATGCAAGGAGCAACATTGCAGAAAGAAAGATGTTAAAAATGCTTCGAGCCAATGACAATTTTGTTTAACACCAGTCTTGAGTGAGATTGCCTCTGGTCTAGTCTTATGATGAGTATCAGGGCTTGCATGCATCAGGTAATAAATGCAAAATGGAAATGAATTTCTGTTGGAAGCCAAATACAAATCTCACTTGATTGTGAGCTTTATGGGCCTGTCCCGCTATTCAAGTTTACCCAAGAGCTCTCCCGAGTTTAAAAAAAAATCAAACTCGTGGTAAGTACGTAGAATGTACGTAGCAGGTACGCCGGACCTCGGGACGTCTCTTATCGCTAACGGCAGGTCCTCAGGAAACGCGGTAAGCTCATGAAGTTTTTTCAACAGTGTGAAAAATGTCCACGAGAGCCCCGAGTACCTACGAACAGCTATTACCATAATTCTCCGAGATCGAATCAGGGGAAACTCGGGAGAACTCTTGCATTACCTCGTACAGTGGGACAGGCCCTTTAGTGTAGTCAAAAACAGCCACAAATGTTGATTAATGCTGCTCCCTCCATTTATTTTGTTGTGCAACTTTAAAGTTACTAATGAAAACTCTGCCTTGTGCACGACAATTTCATTCTAATTTACATTACCAGGTGGCAGTCGCAGCCCTCGAGCCTGCTCCACTCATTTAGATCATGGCCACTTGGAACCTACATTTTAACCATTTGCCTTAGTTCTATGTCCTTTATACCAAAACAAAATACTTGAACTAGGTACCAGGAGTTTCAATTGATGCCGGAGCTTTTGTCAAAACTTGCTTATCTGGTCCATGGCGCATTTGGTCCATGGCCATGCTGACCAATTGAAAATGTAGCCATTTAATCTCAGATGCTCAGTCATACAGCATGGAAACAGGCCCTTCGACCTAACTTGTCCATGCCAACCAAAATGCCTCATCTACACTAGTCCTACCTGCCTGTATTTTCCCATATCCCTCTAAACCTTTCCTATCAATAGATCTGAGCAAATGTAATTGTGGTTATAATACCTCTGGCACACTACCTGCCTCAACTACCTCCTCTGACAAGGACCTGGCTCTCAATAACCCCTCCTGGCAAATTCTAGTCTCTCAACTACCTCCTCTGGCAAGTACCTGCCTCAGGTACCCACCTCAACTACATTTTTGTCCTGAAAGTTCCTGTCCATAAATTTACATAACCAGTTACTGAAACTTCTAGATTCAAATAAGTTTGAGTAACATTTTCCCTTCACCATGCCTCAAGATCCATCCCTTCAGTGTGATATTCACCCGGTCACTAGAGGAAATAGTTTATCAACTTTATCGCATCCTATCAAACTGAATCAGCCGATTCCCATCACTTGTCCTTCAAAATAAATATATCTCTTCTGTTACATTTTCCAAAGCATTTCCATCTTGCCTAAAGCAGAATACAAAGTTGCCCACAATACTGATTTAAAAGGTTGCAGCACAATCTCTCTGCTTTTACATTCAGCAGATCTATTTATAACCCCATGTGACAAGTATGCTTTTTTTAACCACTTTGTCAACTTTCCCTGTCATCATCAAGGATGACAACTGACATTGTCTGTTTTATGCTCAATTACACTTTAGTACTGAGGAATTTATGTAGAACTATTGTCGCACATTAATCCTCGTAAACGACAGCACTGCAGGTTAAACAGCTTTTCTGCTGTGAACTCTATCTGGTTTACATGCAAGCACATTATTGCACACAATATGGCCATTCATCACACCCAAGTTATTCAGCAGCTTTGGGGAGCTGCTGTGAAATTTATTCTCTTTTTTAACATTACAGCTTGGTTTGGGAATAGCTCTGCCTAAGACCACAATAAATTGCAGAGTGTTGTACATGTAGCCCAGTCCATCACACAGACCAGCCTCCCCACGGTTGGCTCTATCTATACTTCACTCTGTCTCAGACAACTAGCCAACATGATCAAAGACTTGTCCCACTCCAGTCATTCCTTCTTCTCCCTGCTCCTATCTGGCAGAAAGTACAGGAACGCAAAAGCATGCACCACCAGACGCAGGAACAGCTTCCCATTATCAGGCATCTGAACGTCCTTCCATAAGCTAAGGTACTGTCCAACTCTCCTCTATTCCCTTGTGGACAATGGACTTTGTCCAGAGAACGGATGCTCTATAATGTAAACTATATTCTGCACTCTGCATCATCCCCTCTGCTCTACCTTTCGCACTAAAGTTTGACTCGATTGTATTTCCTGATTAGTACGGGTGTTAGTGGTAATGGGGAGAAGGCAGGAGAAAGGGGTTAGGAGGGAGAGATAGATCAGCCATGATTGAATGGCCGAGTTGACGATGGGCCGAATGGCGTATTTCTACTCCTATTCCTTATGACCTTATGTATGTAATCTGTACCTCAGTTTACATGACAATAATAACTTTAAACCTAAGCCCAAGATAATCACATTACAGCTACGGAGGCCATACTGGTATAGGGAAGCAGTGATCACAAGCTTAATTTTGGGAATGAACTTCTGGAGATCTTTAAAAAAAAAAAAAAAAGTGCCAAGAGCACAAAACAAGCCGTCTCCCATGATCAGAAACAAGGTTATGTAGAATCCAAGTGTAATTCTCTACCCTCAACCTCCATTGCACAACATCAGAACTTATTTTTTCCAATGTGTATCACTTGCCCTGTGCCCCTTTCACCTCACACTGCCAAAAGAAGTGAGGAGTACAGACCTGGAAGGGTTCTCCAAGGAATACCAAACGGTATTCAAGCACAACTATTGATGAGAGAGATGCTTGGGGGAATGCCCTCACTTTACCAACATAGACCTCCTGCAAATCCACTTCATTAGCCACACGGCACTTTGAGCCACTCAAAGTTGTGAAGAGCAATATGTAAAAAAGGTATAAGGTATTATATTAGGGCATGTAGGATTTCAGAGCAATCACCATTTGGAGCAAAGAAGGATTGGTGAATATTTCTTATATTATAAGTGTAAAAAAACATAATATTTCTCGCATGGCAGAACTTTGCCCACAAAGAGCACATTTGTCAATTCTCTGAACACTTTTTGTGTACAATCGACAAATAATCATTTCCAAATTGCCTATAACAAGTTCAGTTATGCAATTCCAATCAATATGAATTAAATTTCATATCTAGGAAAATATTGCTGTCGTTCATCTAGGTTGCTCGCACCATGAGCCCAGTACACTGGGAAACTAAGCCTCACCCAAACAGTCTTCTTACCTGCAGTTACTTTATTCAAAGTGACCAGGGAGCTAAGAATCTTGTTGAAGTTCTGTCCTTGATAAAGATCATTCGCATCAAAAGTCTGTGAGAAGCAAAAGGCAAATCTGTAATTACTTATTAACACATTAAGTAGTCCTTCTGGTGAGATCTTCCTGAGACAGAGCTGTTTGCTTATCGAAAATCAACAAGTCTGGAGACGTTTCTAGCAATGAACCTCCCAGCACTTAAAAGGAAAGCTTCAATGTATTCTTAAATAAAGCTAGATCTGTGAAGACTTGTTTTCATTCCTAACAGCCACCAATAAAAAGAAGCAGGCTCACATCTACCTCCGGCTTATCAATAAAAATGGAATTGCTGTCAGTTCCAGAGACACATTGTTGCTTCCCCCCTTCCCCCCCCCCCCCCCCCCCCCCCCCCCGACTTGCAGATTAGACAATAAAACTAACCTCAAAGCAGAAACACAGGGCTCACTGCCAATCCATACCGAATGTACAAAAGCAATCAAGAGCTGCAAATGCACAGCTCTTGCTGCAAACATATCTGGATGATGACAGGAATCTCGCCCAACAGAGCATGCTCCACTATTTCAGTGGTTTGGAAGTTTAAGATCAAAATGTTCTATTCTATAACACCCCTGGGAGAGAGAAAACCTGCAGAATTTTGAAAGTGAAGCAAATTTATGAATCATCCGTTACTGTTAGTCTCACCCACCACAGTACATTGCCATAAGTATATTGTGGTTATTAAAAAAAATGACCTCCCTCACTAATCTCTGCACATCAGCGTGTTCAACATAAAATGTAAATTGGCCTTCTACTGGTTCTCACCCCAGTACGTGCCCTATGATGTCAGTGTCCACCTTGAATTTGGAGTATTTGCTGACTTTACATCACGTCTATCAGCTGACTTACAGCAGCTTGATACAAGGCAGAAATCTCAGTTCAATTTCTCCAAGCAATTCCACGGTATCATATCGCCGCAGCAAGGTAAGTGGCACAAGTGTGACAGCCAACATGCATTGCTCATTTAACATCCTGGTTCAGTCTGATTCACCTGGTCATCATCACATAACCTGTGGGGTTTCACTGTGCACAATCAGACTGCTGCATTTCCAAAGGTAGATTATTCATTTTATTTTTAAATATTAATTCGACAATCAGCATTTTGGGATATCCAAACATCCTAAGTGCTGGAGAAGTACCAATTCTTTCTTTCTAAACTTTTGAACAGTTGTGTGTGCCAAGGGATGATGGGGAATGGGGTATGGGGGAGGGGAGGGGAAAGACAGGAGAGGGGGATTTTACGTACACATGCCCAACACAGTTGCCGCATACACATTCTTCCTCACATCCTCCACTCTCTCCGAGTGAAGGCATTCCTGCAGACACAGGTGACCCTTCCAAGCCTCTCCAATTGTCAATTGCTCTCTCCTCTCCCACCATCAGTTCATCAATTTAGTTTATTGTCAGGTGTACCAAGGTATAGTGGAAAACCTTTGTTGCATGCTAACCAGCCAGTGGAAAGACAATATACAATTACAATGATTACATTCGCAGTGTACAGATACATAAGGGATTAAGTTCAAGTTCACATTTATTGTCACATGCACCAATTGGTACAAGGAAATTTGAGTTACAGTACAGCCATACGAATAAAAAGAACACAATACACAATTGAATTTAACATAAGCATCCACCACAGCGGAATCAACATTTCTCACTGCGGTGGAAGGCAATAAATTTCAGGCATCTTCCTCTTTATTCACCCGTGGTCAGGGCTTAGAACATTCCGCAGTCGCCGATGTACAGGCCCTCTCGCCGGGATGTTCGAAACTCCGGCGTCGGAACGGATCGGAACACACTCTGCGGTTTGGAGTTTCCGAATTGGCCGCTTCTTACCGCAGACAGCGGCTTCCGAAGTCCACAGGCCCCACTAGACGGAGTTCCAACACTGGCGATCCTCGGCAAAAGATCCCAGGCTCCACGATGTTAACCAGGCTCCACGATGTTAAAGTCAGCATCGTGCCCGCGGCTAGAAGCTCCGCAGACCACAGCTCCACTATGTCAAAGTCAGCAGGCCCCACTAGACGGAGTTCCAACACTGGCGATCCTCGGCAAAAGATCCCAGGCTCCACGATGGTAATTCAGAGCTGCGCCTGCTGCTGAAGCTCTGGGCCGGTGTCTGATCGGAAAGGCCGCGCCAATCCAGTTGGTAGGCCACGATGGGGGCAAAGATGCGACACGGAGAAGACGCTTCTCCGTCCAGGTAATTGACTGAAAAACAGTTTCCCCCTATCCAGGTATAGTCAGTAAAGTTTGATCAAAAATAGTCTGAGGGTCCCCGATGAGGTAGACAGTAGTTCAGGACTGCTATCTGATTACAGTAGGATGGTTCAGTTGCCTGATAACAGCTGGGAAGAAACTGTCCCCGAATCTGGAGGTATTAGTTTTCACACTTCTATACCTTTTGCCCATTGGGAAACGGGAGAAGGGGGAGTAGCCATGGTGCGACTTGTCCTCGATTATGCTGCTGGTCTTGCCGAGGCCGCGGAAGGTTAAGAATGGAATCAATGGAAGGGAGGTTGGTATATGCGATGGTCTGGGCTGTGTCCACAATACGCTGCTCTGCTCCGCTCCCTCCCTCTCCCCCTTCCCACTGCGTCCTAGACGCCACACTGCCCAGTCTAAATGAATGTCTCCCAGGAAATAGAGAGAATCCTAAGCTGCCACCGGATGCCACCTTAAGTGACAAGTGTGGCCAGCTGCTACATACATAAAACACTACAGCACAGGAACAGATCATTTGGACCCACAATGTCCATGTCGAACATGCTGCCGAGCCGAACCGATCTCATCTACGTGCACATGATCCATATCCCTCCATTCCCTGCACTTCCACTATTGATCAGCTGATGTGGGCAGAGCCATTTTCTGGAAATGTTAAGGTCTCATTTAATGTCACTGGAATGTCAATGTCAATGTGAAGTAGAATTCTACACTGCCATGACAGGAAACTGCAGAACATTTATGATGTTAAGGCAGAGATAGATAGATTCTTCATTAATACGGGTGTCAGGAGTTATAGGGGGGAGAAGGCAGGAGGATGGGGATAGGAGGGAGAAATAGATCAGCCATGATTGAACATTGGTGACTTGATGGGCCAAATGGCGTAATTCTGCTCCCATCACTTACGACATAATGTTCAGCCCATTGTGTCCATGCCAGTCATAAACACAGCCGAGTCCCACCTGCCAACAATGGGTCACAACCCTTGAAGCACTCAGCCAAGTGCTCTTGAAACATTGCCTCCTCCTGCTTCTCAAGCAGTGAGTTCCAGACACTTGCCTCTCATTAGGATTCACTGCCTGTATAGGTGGTAAAGGCAGAGAACTGTGTTACATTGAAAAATAGCAGCCCCAGAACTAAAAGAAAAGCACCCTCCAGGATTACAGACCAAGAAATTGAAAAGAACATAAAGTCCATTAACACCTGTCCTTCACCATTCAAATATTCCCTCTCCAAACTACTCCAAATCTATGCACATTAATGTAACCCCCAGTGTTACGGGAAACAGGCTCAGTCATGCAGGATGGAAACGGGTCCTTCGGCCCTACTTGTCCAGCTGACCAACATGCCTCATTTACACTATTCCCACCTGCCTGCGTTTGGCCCATATGCCTCTAAATCTTTCCTATCCAAGTACCTTTAGATTAGAGACACAGCGCAGAAACAGGGCCTTTGGTCCACCGAGTCCGCATTGACCAGTGATCCACGTACATTAACACTACCCTTCACACTAGGACAATTTTTACATTTACACCAAGCCAATTAACCTACAAACCTGTACGTCTTTAGAGTGTGGGAGGAAATTAAAGATCTCTGAGAAAACCCACGCAGGTCACGGGGAGAATGTATAAACTCCGTACAGGCAGCACCCATAGTCAGGATCGAACCCATGTCTCTGGCGCTGTAAGGCAGTAGCTCTACCGTTGCGCCACTGTGCCATCTTGTAACATTGGTTTGAAACGTTGTGATAGACCTGTCTCAACTGTCTCCTCAGGCAGCTTGGTCCATATACCGAGCACCCTTTGTGTAAAAAGGTTGCCCCTCAGGGTCTTATTAAATCTATCCCCCCTCACTTTTAACCTATGTCCTCTGGTTCTTGATTCCCCTGTCCTGCGTAAAAACATTGCCTAATTCCTTTGCTCCATAGATGCTGACTCGCCAGCTGAGTTTCTCCAGGATTTTTGTCTACTTCCTTTCTTCTTCCCGCCCCCCCCCCCACCCTCACATCAGTCTGAAGATGGGTTTCAACCCGAAACGTTGCCTATTTCCTTTGCTCCATAGATGCTGCCTCACCCGCTGAGTTTCTCCAGCATTTTTGTCTACTTCCTTTCTTCTTCCTGCCCCCCCCCTCCCCCCAACCTCACATCAGGCTGAAGAAGGGTTTCGACCCGAAACGTTGCCTATTTCCTTCGCTCCATAGATGCTGTCTCACCCACTGAGTTTCTCCAGCATTTTTGTCTACCTCCGCTCGGTTCGCAATAACCAACCTGATCTCCCGGTGGCTCAGTACTTCAACTCCCCCTCCCATTCTGAATCCGACCTTTCTGTCCTGGGCCATCTCCATGGCCAGAGTGAGGACCACTGTAAATTGGAGGAGCAGCACCTCATATTTCGCTTGGGCAGTTTGCATCCCAGCGGTATGAACATTGACTTCTCTAATTTCAGGTAGTCCCTACTTTCTCCTCCCCTTCCCAGCTCTCCCTCAGCCCACCGTCTCCGCCTCTTCCTTTCTTCTTCCTGCCCCCCCCTTCACCCTCACATCAGTGTGAAGAAGGGTTTCGACCCAAAACGTTGCCTATTTCCTTCGCTCCATAGATGTTGCCTTACCCGCTGAGTTTCTCCAGCATTTTTGTCTACCTTCGATTTTCCAGCATCTGCAGTTCCTTCTTAAACAAACTGCGTAAAGAACTTTGTGCATTTACTTTACCAATTCCTCTCATTATCTTATACGCCTCCATAAGATCACCCCCTCATCCTCTTCATAGTTCTCATAGTTCTCGCAACATCCTTAGAAATCTCCTCAGCGAACAATCCTGCACAATCAATTATTTCCTGTAATATGACGACCTGAACTATATACAATTTTCAATATGTGATCTAACTGGTACAGAGGAAGAGGAAGTTTGTCCTTTGCCTGAAAATAGCTTAATTCCAGACTGGCTGTTAAATGTAGCATCATCGCTGTGCAGTTTTCCTCAAGATTAAACTATTTAAAAACTGTTTCAAGTTATCCCTGGTTATCAATATAGCCACTAAATGCATTCTTCACATTTCCTTTGTAAAATCCTTCATAATTTTGAACATCTACACCAAATATCTTGGCCACCACCATTTCAGTGCCAAAGAAAAGCAAGGAAGCATCTTAACTACCATCACAAAGTGTTTCAAGAGGCTGGTTTGAAACACCACTGCAACAGGTCCACAGCAGACACCAACTCCCTGGCCCTATACTTATCCCTGGAACATCTGGATACAAGGCCACCTACGTTAGACTCAATTTATTGGTAAATCTCTGCATTCAACACTATATTTACAACCTAATTCATATTCAAACTCCTGGAGTATATATTCCTGATCTCCCAATCTATCTTGTTTCAGCCTTTGTATTTTTTTCAACCTGCGCCTTCTCGGCAGCTGTAACATTATATTCTGCACTCGGTTTCTTTTCTCTTTTAGCACCACCTGTTTTACTCATGATTTGTCTGGATAGCACACAAAACAAAGTATTTCACTGTATCTCAGTACTCATGATGACAATAACAAACCAAACCATAACCAACCTCCTCTGCTCTCTCAGCTGCTCCACATAAGTGAAGTCCCTGATTTCTGGAACCTCAGCCGCAGGAGAGAGAAACCCTGGCTTACTCACTTGCGTAAACTGCCAAGATACACAATTTGCAGTGCACGAGTTAACACATCCTGCTAAGACTTGGAAATATGACATGAAGACACAAATCTTCCAGGCAACTGCTGCATAGAGCCTGCAATCAGTCTTGTGAAGGGAACAATTTAGGTGGCAATGCATTGCTGAACAACATGTTTTAGCCAACATGCAAATGGAAATGAAATGTTAAACCCCATTGTTGATTAAGCTGTTCGTGCACTACTTGTGTTACAGGTCTCATTATACATTCATATTTTTAGACCCGACTCTTGACACAACATTAATATTTATACTTTGTTCAGTTACTGTGGAGCACCAGTTTTCCATTGTCAGTCGAATTGGTAAACATTATAAATCACACCATAGCAATTTGTTCACATTTAGGGTGAAAATTAGATGCTTAAAACGTGACAACAAAAGTCCATCAGAAAACACAAATAACAAAACAAATGATGGAAAAAAGAATGCCATTCAATCCCTCAAATATTGCGGCACTCAAACACCAATAGCTGATGTGTGACCTAGCCATCAATCCACCTTTACATAGAAACATAGAAAATAGGTGCAGGAGTAGGCCATTCGGCCCTTCGAGCCTGCACCGCCATTCAATATGATCATGGCTGATCATCCAACTCAGTATCCTGTACCTGCCTTCTCTCCATACCCCCTGATCCCTTTAGCCACAAGGGCCACATCTAACTCCCTCTTAAATATAGCCAATGAACTGGCTTCAACTACCTTCTGTGGCAGAGAGTTCCAGAGACTCACCCCTCTCTGTGTGAAAAATGTTTTTCTCATCTCGGTCCTAAAGGATTTCCCCTTTATCCTTAAACTGTGACCCCTTGTCCTGGACTTCCCCAACATCGGGAAAAATCTTCCTGCATCTAGCCTGTCTAACCCCTCAAGAATTTTGTAAGTTTCTATAAAATCCCCCCTCAATCTTCTAATCTTTATTCCCAATCTTTATTCCCATTGAACAAGATTTTTTACTATACAGTCAATCATTTAAAATTAACCATTTTAGTCTCTATTGTTATTTGGAAAGAGCTACAAATAACCAGCATCCTTCTCCGCAGAGATATTTCTCAACTTCATTTCCTGTTTCTGGCGGATCCTACAACCTTGGTTAATGTAACGCACTTGTTTACCCTTAGAACCCAGTTACCATTCCAGTAACGATGCATGATACCCCAAGGCCAATATCCTTCCAAGAAGTGACAAGAGTCTGCAGATACTGGAATCATGACCAAAGCACTAGAGGAACTGAGCGGGTTAGACACCGTCTGGGTTGGAGAATGGACAGGCGGCACCCTTCATATACAGTGGCTTGCAAAAGTATTCATACCCCTTGAACTTTTCCACATTTTGTCACGTTACAACCACAAACGTAAATGTATTTTATTGGGATTTTATGTGATAGACCAACACAAAGTGGTGCATAATTGTGAAGTGGGAGGAAAATGATACATGGTTTTCAAATTTTTTTACAAATAAAAAACTGAAAAGTGTGGCGTGCAAAAGTATTCAGCCCCCTTTACTCTGATACCCCTAAATAAAATCCAGTGCAACCAATTGCCTTCAGAAGTCACCTAATTAGTAAATAGAGTCCACTTGTGTGTAATCTAATCTCAGTATAAATACAGCTGTTCTGTGAAGGCCTCAGAGGTTTGTTAAAGAACATTAATGAACAAACAGCATCATGAAGCCCAAGGAACACATCAGACAGGTCAGGGATAAAGTTGTGGAGAAGTTTAAAGCAGGGTTAGGTTATAAAAAAATATCCCAAGCTTTGAACATCTCACGAAGCACTGTTCAATCCATCATCCGAAAATGGAAAGAGTATGGCACAACTACAAACCTACCAAGACATGGCCATCCACCTAAACTGACAGGCCGGGCAAGGAGAGCATTGATCAGAGAAGCAGCCAAGAGGCCCATGGTAACTCTGGAGGAGCTGCAGAGATCCTCAGCTCAGGTGGGAGAATCTGTCCACATGACAACTATTAGTCGTGCACTCCACAAATCGGGCCTTTATGGAAGAGTGGCAAGAAGAAAGCCATTGTTGAAAAAAAGCCATAAGAAGTCCCGTTTGCAGTTTGCCACAAGCCATGTGGGGGACACAGCAAACATGTGGAGGAAGGTGCTCTGGTCAGTTTTTGGCCTAAATGCAAAACGCTATGTGTGGTGGAAAACTAACACTGCACATCACCCTGAACACACCATCCCCACTGTGAAACATGGTGGTGGCAGCATCATGCTGTGGGGATGCTTTTCTTCAGCAGGGACAGGGAAGCTGGTCAGAGTTGATGGGAAGATGGATGGAGCCAAATACAGTGCAATCTTGGAAGAAAGCCTGTTAGAGTCTGCAAAAGACTTGAGACTGGGGCGGAGGTTCACCTTCCAGCAGGACAACGACCCTAAACATACAGCCAGAGCTACAATGGAATGGTTTAGATCAAAGCATATTCATGTGTTAGAATGGCCCAGTCAAAGTCCAGACCTAAATCCAATTGAGAATCTCTGGCAAGACTTGAAAATTGCTGTTCACAGACACTCTCCATCCAATCTAACTGAGCTTGAGCTATTTTGCACAGAAGAATAGGCAAAAAATTCAGTCTCTAGATGTGCAAAGCTGGTAGAGACCTACCCCAAAAGACTTGCAGCTGTAATTGCAGCAAAAGGTGGTTCTACAAAGTATCGTCTCAGGGGGGGCTGAAGACTTTTGCACGCCACACTTTTCAGTTTTTTATTTGTAAAAAAATTTCAAAACCATGTATCATTTTCCTTTCACTTCACAATTATGCACCACTTTGTGTTGGTCTATCACATAAAATCCCAATAAAATACATTTACGTTTGTGGTTGTAACGTGACAAAATGTGGAAAAGTTCAAGAGGTATGAAAACTTTTGCAAGCCACTGTACTTTCCCTGATCCCATTTGCCCACTTCCCTGCGATTATGCCCAGATATTTCAGCTCCAGCTTTTTCCACTGTAAATTCTCGCATAAACATATCAACAACCCACCAATAGTTGATGCTGCAATTTTCTAACCCACTTCACAAGCGCCACACTATTCCTTCAGTCCCAACCAAGATATAAACACTTATGTTATTGGCAGTACATCTCACGTCAAGAGCATCAGCCGAACATTGAAGTGTCCAGTTCATCTATGCAAGCTCTGAAAACTATTCTGTTAGTCCCAATGCTCCTGGTCTTTTCCCTTTGCCAAAGTATATTTATCAAATTATTTTTGTAGTTTACTGTGGAATCTGCTTCTACCATTCTTATAGCAGTGAATATCAGTTTAGGTTTCATGGAAGCATCTTATAATAATAATAATAATAATAATAATAACTTTATTTATAAAGCACTTTAAACAACTACAGTTGCCACAAAGTGCTGTACATGAGAACTCATGAACAAAAAGCTATTACAAACAATTAAAGACCATTAAAAACCGTAAAACGAAGGACTATAAAAACACACTAAAAATTAAAAGACATTAAAAGCACTAAAAACAGGAGCAATGCCTCAGCCAGTGTCGAAAGCCAAAGAATAAAATCTTAGCTACTTACAGCAATTTGCATTGAGAGAATTGGCAGCAAATTAAGTGAGAGTAAATGTTAAAGAAGGAACTGCAGATGCTGGAAAATCGAAGGTAGACAAAAACGCTGGAGAAACTCAGCGGGTGAGGCAGCATCTATGGAGCTAAGTTGATTAGAGTCTGAAGAAAGGTTTCGACCCAAAACGTTGCCTATTTCCTTTGCTCCACAGATGCTGCCTCGCCCGCTGAGTTTCTACAGCATTTTTGTCTACCTAAGTGAGAGTGAAATTGAGCTGTTACAGAGGTAGACAAGGCAATCTTTTCTTTTATTCAGCGCCGAGTATCACAAGATACAAAGATGGTGGGGAGATGGAAGGTTGAAAACAGTTTATGCCTGGAGTGGCCATTGTATGGTGGATGGCTGACTTGAAATGCTGAATGGTCTCAGGTGAAAGGCATGTTCCTGTGGCAGTGCCCCCATGCTGCCCTGCTCCTCCCTCATTGCCCCACTACCACCATGCCACCCTGACCCCTCTGCACTGCCCCACCAATTGTGCAGATAGCACAACCAGGCTGTGCTTCCATGCATTAGCCAGCACTGTACGCTTCATACAACTAAATATCACAAGTGAAAATATCCCAGGGCAAGTGAGATGTTATCTTACAAAACCTCAAGCCTGAGGAGATATTATGCAGAATGATCAATGATTCTTGTTGAGGTGAATCAATAGTTCCCCCCCCCCTCCCCACCACACTCACTCTGGCCTTCCCCACATTACACATGTCCATTGCTCAGCTGTACTGCCACCAAACTCGTAGTTACACCCAGTTCCGTACCTCTGCCCCCTCAATTCCCCAGATATTTCACTTCTTTCATCGATCACTTCTCTGGATTCTCTCCATTATTGTTCATTAAATTCCAATGAAGGATTCCGTGCCCTTTCAAGCTCCCCCCCCCCCCCCCCCACACACACAGAACCTGATGCATTGCACTCTCAGCAACCAAAGTACCTCCAACACAGAGAAGATTTAGCACAAAGGACATCAGACACAGGGAATGGCACATCATCTTAACTTGGAGCCTCATGTTCCTGCATTGTGTCTAAATTCTTGAACACTCAACCCAAGAACACTGGGAAAGGATCTTTACAATTCTCAGGTTCAAGATAACAGAGCTCCAGGATTATCTGATGCGCGACCCAAGGATAATTAACAAACACTGAATTTACTAGTGACATCCACATCACAAAAAAATAATATCTTTCACACACTGAGTGCATCACATGCTCACCTCAACTCGAAGCGCCCCACAGGCTTTCAGAAACTCTTTGATGTTATTCAGACATTCCATCTCTGATTTGGGGTCCTGGTGTATCTGTGGAATACAAACAAAATTAGGATAGAATTAAAACACAAACTGCGAATATCATCATCTCTTAAAGCAATTAGCAACCTGCACTCAGCAAAATGTCGGATACCCAGGGTGGAAAGTGTATTAGGCAAGATCCTATTCCAAATTTTGCACATTTAAAACAAAAGCCTCCTCTAATTTTCCAGATTCAGTGTAACTACATTCCGACATCCACACCACTTTCAAGAATGCATAACATCCTGTTACAGCTGCAGATGGGACAGTCAGGGAAGTGTTCAGGGGTGGCAGTAGGTGGTCAGGGAACTTGAACGTTGGACCACATCACGTCCAGATTAAATTTGGCAAGGGTGTTAATATCTGGTTCAATCTCACACAGTAGTCAGAGTGAGGCATGGGACCAGTGACTAGGGAAAGAACTGGTGAGGCAAACTGATGATGATGATGACTTCAATCTTCCAATATACAGAGAAAATGTAAACATTTTAAAAGAAGAAAGTTTGTCAGGGGTTATGGGGAGAAGGCAGTAGAGGGAAAGATAGAACACCATGATTGAATGACGGTACAGACGTGATGGGCTGAATGGCCTGATTCTGCTCCTGTAACCTATGAACTTTAATCGTTCAGTATAACACTTCCGCTTCCACAGCCACACCATGAAGCAAGCACTCCCTTTGTGACTCCCTGATCTGCTTTTCCCATCCCACCATAGTCCTTGTCTTATTACACTTTCCCATGCAGCCACAGGAGATTGGATACCTGTCCTTCCATCTCCTCCCTTCCCACCATCCTACAACCTAGATACACTTCCCAGGTGAAGCTGGGATTTGCTTGCACTTCCAATCTATTCAGAGTTTGCAATGTAGTCTCCTCTAGTGTGGAGACACCAAATGCAGATTCAATAACCACTTTGTAGTGCACCAGCAGTCAATCTGCAGTAGTGACCCAAAGATCCTAGTTGCATGCCAATTTAATCTCGATTCACTCCTAGTCTCATCTGTCTGTGGCCTCCTGAACTGTTATGAGGCCAAACACAAACTGAAGGGACAAAATCACATGCTAGCAGTTATGATGCTGGATTGAAAAGACTAGCAACTCAGACCATAGGCGCACCAACAATGGATGATGGTCCCCGCACCATTCCCAAGAATTATTCTTTCAGGTATCATTTTTCTCAGCTTTAAAACAAGACGACTGCCAAACTCCACAAAAAGTCATGACCTAACCTCCAAACCTAACCACTTAACATTGCGTAGCACATCACAGCTGGTGAACTGCTTTTGAAACATGGTCCTTCCAAGGAGATGGTGAAACATAATGAGAGAGACAATTTGTGGCCATCAAATGCCACAAAAAGCATGCAGATACATTGTCGGAAATGGTCCAGGTGAATTTGAGTGCCAGATGAAAGTTAGTGGTGAAATGGATGAAGTCAGTGAGTTCTGCATAGGTGCAGGAGGTGTCTCCAATGCAGTCGTCAATGTAGTGGAGGTAGAGTTCGGGGATAGGGCCACGGTACGCCTCGAACAAGGATTGTTCAACGTACTCTATAAAGAGGGCAGGCAGAGCCCATAGCTACGCCTTGGATTTAGAGGAAATGGGAGGAGTCAAAGGAAAAGTTGTTGAGGGTAAAGACCAGCTCCGATACCGGAGAAGAGTATTAGTAGTCGGGGATTGGTTGGTTCTGCAGTCGAGGAAGAAACGGAGGGCTTTAAAACCCTCCTGGTGGAGGTGTAGAGTGACTGGACATCCATGGTGAAGATGAGGGAGTGAAAGTCATGGAGGAAATGAAGAGCGTGCGAGGTGTCTTGGACATAGGTAGGGAGGGATTTGACCGGGGGGGGGGGGGGAGATAGGATGGAGTCGAGGTATGTGGAATTAAGTTCGGTGGGACACGAACAAGCAGAAACAATGGATCTGCCAGGACAGTCAGGTTTGTGGATTTTGGGGTGAAGGTAAAATCGGTCCATGCGGGGCTGGGGAACAATGAGGTTGGAGGCTTGGGAGGGCAGGGAGTCGGAATTGATGAAGTCAGTGATAGTGTTTGAGATAATGGCCTGGTGCTCATCTGTGGTGTCATGGTCCGAGGATAAGTAGGAGGAGGTGTCTGAGAGTTGGCGCCTGGCCTCAGACCGGTAGAGGTCAGCGCACGAGACCGCTACGGCACCTCCCTTGTCGGCAGGTTTGATCACCCAGTCAGGGTTGATGCAAAGTGAGTGAAGGGTTGTACGTTCAGGGGGGGAGACGTTAGAGTGAGAAAGGGGAGTGGAAAAGTTGAGGCGGTTGATGTCCCGCCAGTGGTTTAAAATGAAACGGTCTAAAGCAGGTAGATGGCCATGAGGGGGAATCCAAGAAGAGGGGGTCCGTTGGAGACGGGAGAAGCAGTCATCACTAGGGGGTGAGGACTCCTTCCCATGGAAAAACGCTTGGATGCGGAGGCGACAGAAGAAGAGCTCTACATCGTGGCGGACATGGAACGTGGGGTCGGAGGGGAACAAAAAGTTAGGCCTCTGCAGAGGACAGACCATTCGGTACCAGAGGGGGGGGGGGGGGGGGAGATGGTGAACATACGGCAAGGATGGGGGCTGGGGCCAGGGGAAGGCAGGTGAGTGGACGGAGGCCGAGGTGATCTGGTAGGGGTGGTGGTGGGTGGTCAGGAAGGAGTGGGGTAATGGTTTAATGGTTATGTAGTTTATTGCCAAACGCACAAGTATGGTGAGGTACAGTTACAATAAACATCTTGTTCACAGCAGCACCACAGGCAGAGACTCAGACAATACACAAATTATACATAAAATCCACAAGACAAGGTACAGAAAAGGATTGTGCAAATAAAACAAGACAATAGTATAAAAATACACATTAGGAAAAAAAATCCATGGGAGTGCAAGAGATGTTTGGTTGCAAAGGTGGGGTTAGGGTTTTGCACATCAGTTCAAGAACACAAAGGTTGTAGGAAAGTGGGTTTTCCTGGACCTGGTGGTAAGAGACTTCAGGCTTAAATATCTACTTCCCGATGGTATCAGTGAGAATATGGCACAGCCCAGATGATAGGGATCTTTCTAGATAGATGCCCCCACCTTGAAGCAGCGCCTCATTTATTTTAGTTTAGAGATACAGCGCGGAAATAAGCCCTTCAGCCCACCGAGTCCGCAATGACCAGCGATCCCTGCAAACTAACGCTGTCCTATACACACTAGGAACAATTTACATTAATACCAAGCCAATTAACCTACAAACCCATACGGCTTTGGAGTGTGGGAGGTAAACAGAGATCGCAGAGAAAACCCATGCAGGTCATGGGGAGAGTGTGCAAACTCCATAAAGGCATGATCCGGATGGTGGAACCTGGGTCTCTGGCGCTGTAAGGCTCCAACACTACCACTGCGTCATCATGCCACCCTGATGTACATGCTTTGATGGTGGGGAGGGCTGATTCCATGAAGGGTCCACCACTTTCTGCAGTGTTGTGTCCTGTGCATTGGAATTGCTGCACCAGTCCAAGATGCAACCAGGATACTTTCTACAATGCATCACTAGACATTTGTTAAAGAGTATGCAGGTAACTATAAACTTCAAGGTGGTATTGGCTTTGGTATTGATTTATTTTCCTTGCGTGTACCAAGGCACAGTGAAAGACTTTATTTGCATGCTCTCCATTCAAGTGTAAACGATCAAGCCATACACAAGCATAACAGGTACTGCAAAGAAGAAAAATACCAGACTGCAGAATATAGTGCTACAGCATTACCGTTACAAAGAAAAAGTTCAAGGTCCACAATGAGATAGTTTGGAATATTGGCCTTGCAAACTACTTTATGGGAAGACCATTCAGTAGTCTGTTAACAGCAGGGAAGAATTACCAAAAGATTAGCAACTCAGATCACAGTCTCTCCATCATTCCTGGGGATCATTCTCCTGGGGATCCAAAACTGATGGTGCGTGCTCTCGTGTTTTTGTATATTCCGCCCGATGGGAGACGAAAGAGGGAACAACCTGGGTGAACATGGTCCTTGATTGTGGGCTCCTTTCCCGAGGCAACTTTATAGATGGATTCAATGATCAGGAGGTTGATCTGTGTGATGGACTGGACGACATACACAACTCTCTGCAATTTCTTGCAATCTTGGACAAAGTTGTTGCCAAATCAAGCTGTGAGGCATCCTAAAAGGATGCTTTCTGGTGTACATCTGTAAAAACTTGTAAGAGTCATTACAAATATGCCAAACGTCCTTATTACTCTGAGGAAGTAGGTGTTGTTGTGCTTTCTTGGCCATAGCTTCAATGTGATTGATCCAGGACATATCATTGGTGATATTTACACCGAGGAACTTGAAGCTCTCAACCATCTCCACTTCAGCACTATTGATGCTGATTGTGGCATATACACCTTGCTTCCTTAAGTCAATAACTAGCTCCTTTGTCATTGACATCAAGGGAGAGGTCCTTGTCTTGACACCATGTTATTAACCCAGAATTAATGTGTTAGGTGTAGTGATCAACGGGTCAGAAAGTCAAGGATCCAGTGACAAAGATGGAGTGCTGACGCCGAGGTCCAAGCATTTGGAGATGAGTTTGGTTGTAATTATGGTGAAGGTGGTTATGATTAATAAAGAGGAATCTGATGTAGGTGTTCTTGTTATCTAGAAGTTCCAGCAATGAGTGCAGGGCCAGAGAGATGGCATTTGCCATGGACCTGTTGTGACAGTAGGCAGAGTGCAGTAGATCAAGGCTCTCCAGGAGACCGCTGACTAATCACCACTCATGATTCGGTCAACCACATTTGTTAGCAAATTTAGAAATGGCACTGGAGCTATGCTTAGCCCCACAGCCATGGGTGCAAAGAGTAGAACAGGGGGCTAAGCACACAGGTTCACCAGTATTGATGGTCAGCAAGGAGATACTGTTACCGATTTAGGTCTGCCAATGTTATTAAGTTTAGAGGGGATGACTATGTTGAACGCTGAGCTGCGATCGATGAACTACAGCCTGACCTTTATGTTTCCGAATGGTCCAGACGAGAGTGGAAAGCCAATGAAATAGAATCCGCTGCTGACCTGCTGTGGCCACAGGCAAATTGAAGCAGCTCGAGGTCATTTCTGAAGGAGGTGATTAGTGCCATAACCAAGCTCTAGGCACTTTGTTACACTAATGGAAGTGCTGCCAGATTGTAGTAATAGAGGTAGTAATTGCGGGAGTCCAGCATCAAGGGCCACAGTTTAAGAATTAGGGGGCTGGCCATTCAGACCGGAGATGATGAAAAACCTTTTTCACCCAGAGAGTTGTGAATCTGTGGAATTCTCTACCTCAAAAGGCTATGGAGGCCAATTCCCTGGTTGCTTTCAAGGCACAGTTAGATAGAGCTCTTAAAGATAGCGGAGTCAGGGGATATGGTGAGAAGGGGTGGATGATCAGCCATGATCATAGTGAATGGCGGTGCTGGCTAGAAGGGCCGAATGGCCTACTCCTGCACCTATTGTCTATTACTGTGCTCTTCTGGGCACCTTAAAATAGATGCCCTTCTGATGTAGGTGGGAACCTTAGAACACAAAGCGAGAGACAGAAGATGTCCTTGAATACTCAGACCAATTGGTCCATACACATCTTTAACACTTGGCCATGTATGCCATCAGGGCTCGAATCACCCTCTTGAAGGATGCTCTGACATTGGTCTCAAGAGACTGAGATCATTGGTCTCGAGAGTCTGAAATCATTCAAAGTATGCATAAAAGGCATTGAGATCATCCAGAAATGGTGCGTCATGGCCACTTATGCTACCCAGTTCCTCCTTGTAGCCCCGCCAACGCAGGTGAGCATCCACCTGCGCCTCCAGTTTGGTCCGGAACATTAATATCCAGTCAGATATAAATGATTCGAAGCTCATTGCTGATCAATAATCGCTAACCATCCTCCGGTGAGGCAATTTCAAAACTGGTTAAACCAGTCATCGCCATTAACCGAATATGCCTCATACAAACAGATGAATTAACCCGATTCATGCAGTTACTTAAATATTTGACAACAGCATCCAAGGAAGTAAAGATTGTGTTCTATTTTTTAAATTACCAACAAACAGAAATTAATGTTACACACAATTTTAACAAATGTTGAAAGTATGGAGATCAGACCCAAAAGGGTTCAATTCAACACATTAAGATTTTTGGTACCTACATAACACTGGGCAACACTGAGAAATATTCCTTCAATTGGCTGACTGCTCCTCAGCAAAGAGACCTGTTGAATTGTCCTCTGATATGATCCATTTATACCAAGCACTTTGTTTCTCAACTCTTAAAATAAATTAAAGTTCAAACCTGCTTCCACTTTTGGGTAGCTGTCTAGTTCTTGCCTTTTTTAAAGAGCAGAATTCTTCATCCAGTTAACAATCCTTTCCTGATTTCTCACTTTTCCTGCTTCATCAATACTCAGATGGTCAATATTTCTCTGGGCTTCTTATTCTTGTCTCTCATTTACTTTTCCGCTTCACTTTATCTCCAGCACAATGACTTTGGCTAGGCCACATTTTTTTGCATGCAGCTCTGGTCACCCCATTACAGTTGGTTGTGGAGGCTTTCAAGAGGGGGCAGAGGTTTACCAGAATGCTGCCTAGATGAGAGGGCTTCGGCTACAGGCAGAGGTTAGATAGAAGGTACACAAAAAGGCTGGAGAAACTCAGCGGGTGCAGCAGCATCTATGGAGCGAAGGAAATAGGCTTAGTTGGAGGGCAGGAGGGATTACAGAGAGGGAGCAGTTAGAGAGGAGGTTGTGAAACTGTCTCCGGAGAGAGGAGGAGAACTTCTTCAAGGTAGGCATACCTTGAAGAGATTTCGCAGTGGAGTAGAGGTTAGATAGACTTGGATTGTTTTATCTGGAATGCCGGAGGTTGAGGAAAGACTTGATAAAAGTATAGAAATTATTATGAGAGGCAAAGATAGGGCAGACAGTGAGAACCTTTTTCCCCCCCATGGTGGAAGTGTCGAACATTAGAGAGCATAGTTATACAGTGAGAGAAATGTTTAATGGAGATATGCAGGGCAAGTCAAACAAGGGCAGGACCTACACGGTAATGTTACTCCTCTGTGTAGTGTTGTAGAGCAGAGGGATCTAGGAGTGCAGGTGCATGGTTCCTTGAAGTTGCAGGTAGATAAGGTGGACAAAAAGGTTTTTGGCACTTTGGCCTTCATCAGTCAGAGTATTGAGTAAAGAAGTTGTGAGGTCAACACGTGTAAGAAAGAACTGCAGATGCTGGTTTAAATCGAAGGTAGACACAAAATGCTGGAGTAACTCAGCGGGTGAGGCAGCATCGCTGGAGAGAAGGAATGAGTGACGTTTCTGATTGAGACCCTTCTTCAGACTTGGGAGATCATGTTGCTGTTGTATAAGACGTTGGTGAGACTGCATTTAGAATATTGTGTTTAGTTCTGGGCACCACGTTATAGATATTGTCAAGCTTGAAAGGGTTCAGAAAAGATCTACAAGGATGTTGCCAGGACTAGAGGGTGTGAGCTATAGGGAGAGGTTGAGTAGGCTGGGTCTCTATTCCATGGAATGCAGGATGAGGGGAAATCTTATAGAGGTGTACAAAATCATGAGAGGAATAGATCGGGTAGATGCAGAGTCTTTTGCCCAGAGTAGGGGAATTGAGGACCAGAGGACATAGGTTCAAGGTGAAGGGAAAAGATTTAATAGGAATCTGAGGGGTAACTTTTTCATACAAAAGGTGGCGGGTGTACGGAACAAGCTGCCAGAGGAGGTAGTTGAGGCTGGGACTATCCCATCGTTTAAGAAATAGTTAGACAGGTACATGGATAGGACAGGTTTGGAGGGATATGGACCGGCAATCGCAGGCAAGTGGGACTAGTGTAGCTGGGATATTGTTGGCGGTGTTGGCGAGTTGGGCCAAAGGGCTGGTTTCCACACTGTATCACTCAATGACTAAGTACTGTCAGGTGAAATCAGTTTAGGTAGACATCATTTTCGGCACAAACATTGCGGGTTGAAGGACCCGTTCCTATGATGTACTATTCTATGTTCTATGTAGATTTTATCAAGTGATTGCTTTGGAAGATTCAGGCAGGTGAATCAACATGCTGGAGTGATGCTGACTCATCCTGGGATCACACACTTCTAGTCAAGGTGTCAAATCATGGCTTTGCAACCATACTTGTGCCCGAGTCAGAAAGTTTGGGATTCCAGCTCTCTCCGGAGACCTGCAGCAAATTCCAGGCCAACATTCTAATGCAGTGCTGTCAGAGTTTCTGCTTACATGTTAGAACAATGGACCTACAAGATCTTATGGCCACTGTTTCCAAAAGGAGAGTGAAATTATTCCGTCTCCTGGTCTATTTTTATCCAACAAAACACCAGCAAATAAAGCTAATCAGTCATTATCTCATTATGTAAACTGATTGCAAAACTTTCCACATTGCAGCAATAACCACCATTCAAAAGGTCCTTAACCAGATTCAAGGCATCTGAGTGACCTTGACATTGTGAAATTCCAATGCAAGAATTGCCAGTGCTGGAAATCTGAAATCAAAATTAAAACTGCAGCTTAAGCTGCTGAGTGTTTCTAACAATTTCTGTTTTTATTATTGAATTTTAAGTTTTTTGTATCACACAACAGGGCATTGAGGCCATCAGTCTCCACACATTGCTTACACAATGCAACAAAATTAAATAAAAACATTTAACCGAACAAGGCTTGGAAAATGCATTTGTGTTATTCGGGGGAAGTGGGCAAGGAGACATTTTATCCTCCAATTCTCACTTCCATAGCCAAGGCCAATCCTCAATCATTCCAGGATCCACGTTAATTAGGATGGAAACTATGTGTCATTAAAATTCACGAAATAACCTAATTTACCAAAAAAAAATGACAAGTGCTGGAATAACTCAGCAGGTCAGGCAGCATCACTACAGAATATGGATAGGTGACATTTCGGGTTGGGACCCTTCTTCAGGATGATTGAATGGGGGTGCTATGTCTGCGATTGAAAGTGCCTGTGAATGTGTGTCTGGGATGAGGTGCATGTAGGTGGAGTAGGTTTGGGATAGGTGGTAGCGAGGGAGGGATGTGCCTAGGGGTGGGGATGGGTTATCTGGGTTGGGGATGGTGGTGTCTGGATGGGTGGTACCTTGGTCTGGAGGTGGGATACCCATGGGGTGGGGAGGGCTAGGGCGGGATGTGCCTCGGGCCGGGGAAGAATCTGGGTTAGGGGTGATGGTATCTAGATGGGGTTGATAGCGGCGTTGAGGATTGTCTGGGTGTGGGGATGGTGGTGTGTCTGGTATAGGTAGTGTCTAGGGAGAGGGGCGGGTTGTCTGGGTGATGGTCCATCTGGGATGGGAGCTGCCTGGCGTGGGGGGCTTGAGGGGATGTCGGGTTCGGGAAGAGCCCCGCTCACTCACCCGCTGCACCGAGCCCGGCACCAGCCGCTCCAGCAGCCGGCAGAGAGCCACCCCATCCCGGAGCACGGCCCGCAGGAAGGCCTCGGGGTCCGACACGCTCTTCTTGGGGGACTCGAGTACCCCGAGGCTGATGAGCCAGGTCACCGTCTGCTCGGCCGAGCTCATGGCGGCCGCGGGCCGGGCGCTGGCTGCCGGCTCCCCGAGCCACAGCCTCTGCTTCACCGGAGCTACTCCGGGCTGCCCAGCATGGCAGACGGAGAGTCGGCCGAGCGCACTGATTATCCCCGACCCTCGCTGCTTCGACAGCCCATCGCTGCTGACGCCCCCTAGCGCCGTCCGCTCCGTATGCCCAACCCCCTCACCGCACACCCCGCCCCCTCGCCGCACACCCCGCCCCCTCACCGCACACCCCGCCCCCTCGCCGCACACCCCGCCCCCTCGCCGCACACCCCGCCCCCTCACCGCACACCACGCCCCTCCGCCGCAGACCCCGCCCCCTCACCGCACACCACGCCCCTCACCGCAGACCCCGCCCCCTCGTCGCAGACCCCGCCCCCTCGTCGCAGACCCCGCCCCCTCACCGCAAACCCCGCCCATCACCGCTGACCCCGCACCCTCGTCGCAGACCCCGCCCCCTCATCGCAGACCCAGCCCCCTCATCGCAGACCCCGCCCCTCTGCAGACCCCGCCCCCTCATCGCAGACCCCGCCCCCTCGCCGCAGACCCCGCCCCCTCATCGCAGACCCAGCCCCCTCGCCGCAGACCCCGCCCCCTCATCGTAGACCTCGCCCCCTCACCGCAGACCCCGCCCCCTCACCGCAGGTCCTTCATCACAGACCCCGCCCCCTCCACGTAGGCCCTGCCCCCGCACAGGCACCCTCCACGCAGGCACCGCCTACCTTATTAGACCCGCCCCTCACCGCACACCCCGCCCCCTCACCGCACAACCCGCCCCCTCACCGCACAACCCGCCCCCTCACCGCAGACCCCGCCCCTCACCGCACACCCCGCACAACCCGCCCCCTCACCGCAGACCCCGCCCTCTCACCGCAGACCCCGCCCCCTCCTTGCAGACCCCGCCCTTCCACATAGGCACAGCCCCCCCTCCTAGACCCCGCCCCCTCTTCACAGAGTCCGCCCACCTTATCACTGACCCCGCCCCCCCTCATCATGCAAGAAGAGATCGAATCCCCTCCCAGCAGATCCAGCCCACTCCCGCCCTCTTCTGACAGTTCTTGACAAAGATACTCTTGACTCCGTTCTAGAGATCCGCCCCATCCCCACAGATTCTCAGAGCCCATCCTCTGAGCCCCTCCCATCTCCACAGAACCTCTCCCCCTTAAGGTCATAAGGAATAGTAGAATTAAGCCATTCGGTCCATCAAGTCTGCTCCGGTATTCAATCATGGCTGATCTATCTCTCCCTCCTAACCCCATTCTGTTGCCTTCTCCCCATAACCTCTGACACCTGCACTAATCAAGGAGCCAATCCCCTTTCCCCCCTGCCCCATCCAGTAGATCCTAACGCCATTTCCTGAAGGGCCCATTACGCTGACCTTCAATTGACCCAGCCCGCATACCCATCTCATCTGCTTCCTGCAAAGACTGCAAAGACCCGAAACGTGTAGGATATATCCCCCACTTTTTGAGTTGGGGGATGGCCTGTATTATCCCCCAGTTTTTGGAGGTCGAGCAACAAAACAAAATAATAATTGTGCCACCCTCCCCCTGCTCGGTCGCTCCGCACCATCACCGGGTACCTCCGAGGCCAGTGATCAGTGATCGCTCAGCCCCCCCACTTTCAAAAACGTTCCACGGCCCCTGCTTCAGGTAGCCCCGGCATTCCCTCACTCTCTATCACTCCCCCATTCAAGTTGCACCAGCTTCTCATTTTCACCCTACAAACAGCTTACAATGGCCCGTTTCCTTCATGATTGTTACTTTTTTGCATATCTTTCATTCATTGTTCTTTATCTCTCCACATCACCGTCTATATGTCTCATTTCCCTTATCCCTAACCAGTCTGTAGAAGGGTCTCGACCCGAAACGTCACCCATTCCTTCTCTCCAGAGATGCTGCCTGTCCTGCTGAGTTACTCCAGCTTCTTGTGCCCACCTCCCTAGAGTCTACCCTATGTTCCTCCGGTTCCGTGCCCACCCATCAAACCCTGCAACCCACAGAGTCAGCCCTCCTGGCAAGCTTCACAGACCCCATCCCACAGAATCACAGATTTGCAGTAGACCCTCCTCCCTTCATGAAACTTCCCCCCACGTCCACCAATCAACTTTGCTTTTATTCACAGACATTTCTCCCAGAAACCAGACTTCCTCAAATAACCTATTGTCTGATTGAATGGTCCCTATCGTCTGAATGAACAACAACCTTCCTCTCGACATCAGTAAAATCAAGAAACAGATTGTTGACTTTCAAAGAGGAGGGCTGAGGATCCACAATCTGTCTTCATCGACAGGTCGGTGGTGGAGAGAGCCAACAACCTCTAGTTCCTGGGCATGCATATCTCTGAAGATCTGTTCTGGACCCAGCACATTGATGCAATCAAAAAGAAACATCATCAACGCCTATACTTCCTTAAAGGATTGAAGTATGCTGACGAATACGCTTTGGAATTTATCCAGGTGTACAGTAGAGGGTATATTGACTGTTGCATCATGGCCTGGTTTGGCAGCTCAAATGCCCTGGGATGAAGGAGATTATAAAAAGTGGTGAGCATTGCCTGGTCCATCTCATGTTCTGACCTCCCCACCATCAAAGGGATGTATAGGAGGTGCAGCCAGCATCATCATGGACCCACACCATCCTGGCCACACTCTCATTTCACTCCTGCATTCTGAGAAGGTATGGGTTCTAGGTTCAGGAACAGCTACTTCCCCAGAATCATCGCTATTGAACACTACGAACTCCAACTAAACTTAGAACTACGAACTGCCTTGGTTGCACTCGGGACTTTGGGCTTTATTTTGTTTTGCACTACATTGTTTCTTCTATTCATTGAAAATATTTTGTTTGTTTATTATATTCTCTATTGAGAACTATCAAGTGTCCATGGTGTTTAATTGTCACATGTACCAAAATGGGGCGGCACGGTGGCGCAGCGGTAGAGTTGCTGCCTTACATTGCTTACAGCACCAGAGACCCGGGTTCGATCCAGACTACGGGTGCTATATGTACGGAGTTTGTACGTTCTCCCCGTGACCGTGTGGGTTTTGTCCAAGATCTTTGGTTTCCTCCCACATTCCAAAGATGTACAGGTTTATAGGTTAATTGGCTTGCTATAAATGTAAATTGTCCCTAGTGTGTGTAGGATAGTGTTAATGTGCTAGCCAGTGACATCCTGGTGGGCCGAAGGGCCTGTTTCTGCGTTGAATCACTAAATTAAACTAAGCTGTGTTTACAAATCTGTTCAAAAGGGAACTGCAGATGCTGGAATATCGAAGGTACACAAAATTGCTGGAGGAACTCAGCGGGTGCAGCAGCATCTATGGAGCGAAGGAAATAGGCGACGTTTCGGGCCGAAACCCTTCTTCTTACAAATCTGTTGTGCTGCTGCAAGTAAGAATTTCATTGTTCCGTTTTGGTACATGTGACAATTAAGCACTCTTGACATTCACCCACCGACCTTCTGTTCAAAGCAGGCAAAGAGTGCATTGATCACATCAGGGAGGGACCCGTTGCTTCCAGCGATACGCCCGCCTTTGCTTTGTAGCTCGCAGTGGAGAGCAAGCATGTCACAATGTACAGGTATGTGTGTCATTGCCTCGAGACTCTAGCTTGGTCTGGAATTCCCTCTTGGCATCCTTAATGACTCTGCGTCTCTTGTAGATACATTTCTTGTCTGTTTTGATGGTTGTATAACAGTGGCAGACATGTTTGGGTTTCTGGTTGGACTGGAGACATGCTGATAATATTTTGCTAGCATGCTCGAGGTTGTTCCAATTGAAGACACCCGGTTATTATGAACAAAGCCTCAGGGAATTTTGTTTCAAAACTATTGGCGACACTCTGTGGTTCCTCAAGAGCAAGCTTAGCATCGGCTTGGTGTGGGATGTACACTGCTGTCAGGATAGCCAAAGTGAATACCCGTGGCAGGTAGTAAGGCCAACACTGGGATACTGTGGATGCTAGAGACATGTCACTGGGGATGGACTTTGGTCGTTCTCTGTGGTGTTTGCTCAGAAGTTTTAAGAATCTAGTCAACTTCTTGTCTCTCTTTGAGTGCTTGTTTTTCTATTTCTCCTTTCTGGTCTCCAATCTTCCTCTACCAGCATTCACTTCCCTTCTGCTTCTGACTCTTTGTTCCTTGAAAGTCTAATGTATGAAATGAGAAGCCAAAAAAAAGAGCAACTGCAGGCAACATTCATAGTCCAGTGACAAGTGGCCCTCAGTAGTTTTTATCCCAATGGCTTCAATCTGTAACAACCTTCTCCTTAGACCTTGCCTTTGAGCATCTTCTCCACCCGCTTGTTGTAACCTTACTTGACCTAATGGAGGATGAGAATCAAACGTTCCTCTGGTCCTTAAATCTATATTACTAAAAGTCTGATCTTGACTGCTTTTTGCTCGCTGTGCTGTGATTTCCGAGAGAACGCCACCACCTATGGCTCTCATTTTTGGCCACCTCGCTCAGAGCCCCCCTCCGCCTTAACATAGAAACATAGAAATTAGGTGCAGGAGTAGGCCATTCGGCCCTCCGAGCCTGCACTGCCATTCAATATGATCATGGCTGATCATCCAACTCAGTACCCCGTACCTGCCTTCTCTCCATACCCTCTGATCCCCTTAGCCACAAGGGTCACTCCGGGACCGGAGGATGTTTTCCATCAATGAAAAATCAGAGAGATATTAATGTTTTTAAATAATTTGCCATTCTCTCTGCTGCCCCTGCTGGAGGGAGGGAGAGTGACTATAAAACCAGGAAGTGGTGTGCCTCACTCAGTCTCTGCAAGATGGAGGAAGCCAGAGGGTCACGTCTCTCTGAGCTCTGAATAACACTGAACACATGTCTACTCAACAGTGAGTGCCCTTAATGTTGTTTTAAAAATGAAATTATGGTTGGTTTGAAGTAAAAAGGCACTGCCTGCAAATGGTTGCTTGGGGGGTTTGGTTTGAAGTGAAAAGGCACTGCCTGCAAATGGTTGCTTGGGGGGTTTGGGTTGAAGTAAAAAGGCTCTGCCTGCAAATGGTTGTGTGGGGGGGTTGGGTTGAAGTGAAAAGGCACTGCCTGCAAATGGTTGCTTGGTGGGTTTGGGTTGAAGTGAAAAGGCGCTGCCTGCAAATGGTTGCTTGGTGGGTTTGGGTTGAAGTGAAAAGGCACTGCCTGCAAATGGTTGCTTGGGGGGTTTGGGTTGAAGTGAAAAGGCACTGCCTGCAAATGGTTGTTTGTCTAAACTTGACAACTTCCTGTTTGCACTATATTGATTTTAGATAAAATGCTACCACTTACGGCTGTGATTTTTGGTCATCTTACTCAGCCCCCCTCCGCTCATCAGGTGCAGAGGATTCTTCCCATCAATGAAAAACAAAAGTGTTATTAGTGTTTAAAAAATGTTGAGAATCTCTCTCCTGTCAATCACGCCATGAAGGCCACACCTTTTCCGGTGGGAGGGGGAGGGATTATAAAACCCGGAAGTGGGGGTGTGACTCAGTCTCTGCATGATGGGGGAGGGAGAGGTCACAACTCTGTCTGAGCTGTGAATCAACTGAACACACTGAATGTCTACTGAACTGTGAGTGTGGTGTTTTGTGTGGTTTTATGGTGGTTTTTATTGGTGGTTTCACCCTGCTTGAAATAGTATAAAACTGCATTTGAATGTGGTGGCCTTGCACCCTGCATGAAATGGTATGAAACTGCATTTGAATGTGGTGTCGTTGCACCCTGCATGAAATGGTATGAAACGACATTTGAATTTGGTGGCCTTGCACCCTCCTTGAAATGGTATGAAACTGCACTTGAATTTGGTGGCCTTGCACGCTCCTTGAAGTGGTAGGAAACTGAATATAGTGGCCTTGCACCCTGCTTGAAGTGGTAGGAAACTGAACCTGAATTTGGTGGCCTTGCACCCTGCTTGAAGTGGAATGAAACTGCACTTGAATTTTGTAGCCTTGCACCCTGCTCGAAGAGGTATTAAACTGCACTTGAATTTGGTGGCCTTGCACCCTGCTTGAAATGGTAGGAAATGGATTTGAATTTGGTGGCCTTGCACTCTGCTTGAAATAGAAGTTCAAGGAATAGCCGTGAGTGAGCTGCCAGCACATCAGGCTTGAGGGACTGAGCTGCACCCCAAGAATCCATTTGGCCCACAATGTCCATACTAGCCCTCTGGAGACCAGTAGTCCCTGCAGCCAACAACACCCATACTAGCGCTCCAGAAAGCCCCCCCCCCCCCACTGGCCACCAATATTGGAATTGGTGGAGATGTGGAATATTGCGTCTGGGGACCAGCCCTTCCGTGTGAGCATGGGACCCAACGGGTGCCACTTAGTCTAGTAATACAATAATATTAAAGTTCTGATCTTGAGAATATCACATTTTTGAGGTGAGGATGTCAGGGGGAGGGGAGCAGGAGGTCGGGGGGAGGAGAGGAGGAGGTCGGGGGGAGGAGAGGAGGTCGGAGGGGGGTGGAGGAGGAGGTGGGTGGGGGGGGGGGGAGGAGGTGGGTGGGGGGGGGGGGGGAGGAGGTGGGTGGGGGGGGGGGGGGAGAGGAGGTGGGTGGGGGGGGGGAAGGAGGAGGTTGGGGTGTTGGTGCTGCATGGTCAGTGACTCTGGGTGGGCAGAAGGACTAGACCGTCCACAACTCTGCTGCAGGTGACTGGGATGTTGCCGGGTTTTCGTCCCCGTGTGCCCGCTGCCCGGAGCCGCAGCCCCGCTCCACCGGGCCCCATGTGTGGGCGTTTCTGACCCACAGCCCATCACAGTGCGGCCACACAGGGGGAGATGGGGCGGCGGGCGGCCGTGGCCGGACAGCACTGACCCCACAGCGAGAGTGGGGGCTGCCCCGAGGGATGCGCTCCTTCGGCCGCTTACACCTTGGTGCTCGGGTGCAGAGCAAAGATACTAGAGCATTTGTTTCAGACCGCTCAGCAACCCACAATTATTTATAGCGCAAAAATGTACCATTTCGGTGGTTTGTAACTGGTGAGAAAGTACGCATTTAGAAACATAGAAAATAGGTGCAGGAGTAGGCCATTCGGCCCTTTGAGCCTGCACCGCCATTCAATATGATCATGGCTGATCATCCAACTCAGTATCCTGTACCTGCCTTCTCTCCATACCCCCTGATCCCTTTAGCCACAAGGGCCACATCTAGCTCCCTCTTAAATATAGCCAATGAACTGGCCTCAACTACCTTCTGTGGCAGAGAATTCCAGAGATTCACCACTTTCGTGTGTTAACAGTGTATGCCGAGGCTGCCATGTCCTCCAGGAGGATTGAGCTGCCCCGTGAGTCACACCCTTTGACCTGATGACCTTATGTGCAACCCCCCCAACAATTGCCTTTCTGTTGACTGGTTAGCATTCAACAAAAGCTTTACACCGTACCTCAACTCAACTCATGTGTTCAATTGTCCTGGTAGTTAAAGGTAATATATTCTAGATAAATATGTTTTGTTTTTGCTGAAGATGCTGTCTGACTCCAGCATTCTGTGTCCAGGTACAGGAGCTTGAAGACTGCAACAACCAGGTTCAGGAATAGCTACTTCCCCACAGCCATCAGGCTATTAAACCTGGCTCGGACAAAACTCTGATTATTAATCTTCTCCCCGCCATCCCCTATCAGTCTGAAGAAGGGTTTCGGCCTGAAACGTTACCTATTTCCTTCGCTCCATAGATGCTGCTGCACCCGCTGATTTTCTAAAGCATTTTTGTGTACCTTCTGATTATTAATAACCCATTTTCTGTTATTTGCACTTTATCACTTTATTTATTCGTGTGTGTATATATATATTATGGTATATGGACACACTTATCTGTTTTGTAGTAAATGCCTACTATGTTCTGTGTGCTGAAGCAAAGCAAGAATTTCGTTGTCCTATACAGGGACACATGACAATAAACTCACTTGAACTTGGACTTGAACTTGATCTCCGGCAGCATCCATGTCGGGAATGGACAGACTCCGGTCCGGGTTTTGCGTTGACGTGAGTTTGAGTTTTGCAGTTGCACCGGTCCGGGCGTTGTTGGCACCACTCCGCCGCGGGCTTTGTGCGCAGCCGTCCTTTGTGTGGCCGGGCGGGCTGGAGGCCGTGAGCAAAGCGCGGCGCCGAGCGGAGAGTGTAGTCGCCTCTGTCGAGCCCAGCGCTGCTATGGCGGCCTGCGAGCGGGGCTTTTCCAGTGAGGAGCTGTTGTCGCTGCGCTTCCCGCTGCACCGGGCTTGCAGAGACGGCGACGTTGCGGCTTTGCGCTCGTTGCTTGACGCCTCGGCGCCCGCCGACGTCGGCCTAGAGGACAACTTCTACGGCTGGACCCCGCTGCACTGGGCCGCGCACTTCGGCAAGGTAAGGCTGGCGTAGCGGGGCGCCCCGTACTGGAGAGCGCGGCTGAGCCGAGCCGAGCCGGGGGCACAGGCGTCGCGCCGCGCTGGGGCCGGGGCCGGGGGTGAACCATCCGGGCTGTAGTAAGTACATCGACGTGGTTCGTTTGCAAATGCCGGCTTTAAACTTAACCACAAACAATACACACACACACAACATGAAATAAAACACATCGCAACCCCGTTAAAACTGTTGCCCGACACTTTTCCCCTTCGCCCTTGTTGTGTAAACATGTCACACTGTCAGCCTCAGAAGCAGCGCTGGCCACTGGTTCACGGTACATGTGTGGACGGCGGACAACAGGAAAACCGAGGGATTTTAAAAGAGGATCTGAATCAATCATGAGGGGCATAGACAGTGTGGATGGTCACAATTATTTACCCCAGGGTCTTAAATTATAGGGCATAGGTTTAAGATGAAGGATGTAGAAGGGACCAGACGAACAAAATGTCGACGCAGGCCTAGGTATGTGGAAATAACTGCCAATGGTAAAGGCGGGAACAATTGCAATGCATTACAATTTTGGCAAAAGGGTACGGGCTAAATGCAAGCAAATGGAATTTGCTCAGATAGGCAACTTAGTCAGCATGGACAAGTTCAGCTGAAGGTCTTGTTTTCATGTTATATAACTCAATTATTAATTAGGCTGAACTGAATTATCTGTCCTCCCTGAAAACAAGTTCCACTGGAACACTAATTCAGTACTGTTAACTCTAAATTTCATTACGTCTCTTATTATATATTAACTATTGAATAAAATTACGCAAGTAATTTCATTAACAAGTTGTGAATCTTTAAAATTTACTATTCCATGGAGCTGTGGAGTTTGGCAAGCATCTAAACTACAAAGGTGTCAATTAGTACAGGGAGAGAATGGGGTAGGGTTATTGAGGCAAAGATTCGATTAGACTGATCATATTTAAAGGTAGAGCAGGTGTGAGACACTGACTGGCCTACCTTATATTCTTATGTAATGGGCGACATAAGAATTTATTATGTCACAAGAAATGCCTGCAGATGGGTGTTATTTAAAATTCAAAAAAGCAGCAAAGGATGAAAACAGGGCATGCACCATCTGTATAGATCAATGTGAAGTATTGATTATAAAACAAGTAATCGTAATCAGAAGTGTTCAATTATCCTAGCAGTTAAAGGTAATTAATTATAGATGAATATTGTGAAATTTATGCTGCAAAATATTTCCCACATCTGGTGTGTGATAGTAATTGCCAGATATTAAAAATAAATGTAAATTACATTGTCAAATGAAATCAAAACTATCTTAAATTGCTATTGTTTACTTCCATGGTTTTCCTGTTATCAGCTCCAATGTCCACATGTTATGGAAATTTTTGCTGTAAAAAAACAAGTGTTTTAATAGCACCCTCCTGCCAGTGGAGGAGCTACAGTGATATCACAGTCTCGCAGGATAGCTACAGTGTGACAACTTTACATGGGCAGCCTCAATTATAAACATGGAGGAAGGAATTTAAAATGGGGGGAAAAATAGAAATAGGCCAAAATTGAATTTCTATTACCTGGGGGCTCCCTCCTTCCCCCCCCCCCCCCTCTAAAATCTCCATCTTGAGCCCCGTGGTCTTACTTTGCCCATATCTAATACCTCAGGAGGACAACCTGTCTACAGTAATACAACCTTAAATATAAATATATTAATAGATAGGTCTTGACTAAAGGAAATAGTTAATCATCTGAAATAACCTGAACCAATTTAGTATAGAACTATTGAATTCTGCCGCATGAGCTGCATGAATGTAGTAAAACAAGTAGCTATATAAATTATAGGAACTAAGAAGCTATAATTATAAAAAGTGAATTCTGTTCAGCTTGTCCAATAAATTAGGTTACTCCCATTAGGAAACCTCATTTATACAGTACCTCAGTACTGTAGGATTTCCCAATTTGAGGCATTGATTTTTCTCATTTACTGGGCAGTTCACGCACCATAGCGTTGAGAGGGGATGGGGGGGGGGGGGGTGGGTCAATACATAGGTGATGTCTAATGTGGGTGGGGAAGAGGTAGTCAGGCACTTGGTCAACTTGCAGGATGCGTAGAGAGTACCTGGCTCTTTTGACAGAGGGGTTTGAGTCATTTCCAGTGGAAGTGTTTTTTTCTGGGTTGTGGGGCTTGTGGCACTTGTAAAAATTGAGGAGCGGGAGGAATAGCGCTTTACCATAGTGGGGCATTTATTTGCAAGGCTGTTATGTAGCACAGTGTGACTTTTGAAGTGGAGTCATGTAGTACTGTAATCATTGGGATGTAGGACCACATGTCAGCATGCATTCTCAGTGAGGGTAGTAGGTATCTTCTCTGGGTTTGGGGTTGTGTGGTGTTACATTGTTTCAAGGGAAGGGCTCACGGCACTGGATCATCGTCGGGATGTGGGTCTTTCATCATTGGGTCTTCTCCGGGGTGGGGTGATTAGAGAGAACATACTTTTGCTTTCAAGTGAGGCACATGGGAACTACCCCGTATGATCCAATTCCCACTGCATTGCATGGAACGTTCATCTTTAGAGTATAAAAGAGTTGCTCAAGATTGGTGGGGAGGCAGGAGGGGTCAGTTTGGAATGGAGTCAAGGAAGCCATGATTGGAATGAAGCCATAAAGGAAGTTCAAAAGCCATGATTTAGTTGACAAATCAGGTTTAAATGCTCTTGTGGCCCACTCTAACATGAGAAGTAATAACATCCCTAGTCCCGGCATTTAGTCATTTATGGCCTTTAGAGAAGAACTGGTTTGAAATGCTTCTGTTTCACTTCCCCAGAATTCTGCAAAGTTACATAGAAACATAGAAAATAGGTGCAGGAGGAGGCCATTCGGCCCTTCGAGCCAGCACCGCCATTCATTGTGATCATGGCTGATCGTCCCCTATCAATAACCCGTGCCTGCCTTCTCCCCATATCCCTTGACTCCACTCGCCCCTAGAGCTCTATCTAACTCTCTCTTCAATCCATCCAGTGATTTGGCCTCCACTGCCCTCTGTATACATCAAATAATTTCATGTTAATAAAACTTAGAAAATTAACATTTTACAATAATATACATATTTAAGCACATTATTACATAATTTAACAAAACACTTCTGCATAAGGCTGTTAGTTTACAAACTAACAAGACTGTATAAAGTGCTGCCCTTCCTAATTCACTTTGTTCCTGTATATTGTTTTAGGTACGCTCTAACCTTTTCTTTGTATAAATTGTTGTGAAGATTATTAGGTACTGGATCGCAGTGCTTGAAAGTACAGGTTGATTGGTTGATTACAGCTTTGAAATTTGATTGATACGCTGCGAGGCGGGCTATCAGAAGCACTGGAGCATTCATTCTCTGCTGCTGGCCAGCTCCAGGACCACCGTTTGTACAGAGGTAACATCATTTAAAGCTAGACACTGCAAGGAAGCGAAGGATCAATGTGTTCACCCAATATATTCAAACCAGAAACCTTGTGGTTTATGCTGAGCATCAAAATTGCTAAGTTAATGCTGCGGTGATTTAAACAAACTTATCTAGTAGTTCTGGGCATCCATCTTATGATGGATGTGAAATCAATGTAAACAGTTCCTTTTAGACATACTGGGATGGTTTACAGGTATGAAGGGGTTATAGTAATGAAGCAGCTCTTAATTTCTTCACTCTGAAACGGTTAATTATGAATTGAATGGAAGTTTTTCAGGGAAGACAGGAAAACAATGCTTAGTTCTCATAGATAACAAAACCAATCTCCATGACAATTCCACAGCAGGTTAGTGAAATGCATTTTATGCATAAGGAGTAGAATTGCTGCTAAAGGAATAAGTAACCCGGCAATAGTTTGGACTCCATGAGTTTGCTAGATACTGGTTATTGATGCAGGCACTACCACATGGATGATGAACTGAATGCTTGCTCTTTGTTAAAATATTCTGAGATTCTTTTCTTTTACTCTAAGCAGAATCAACTCCTAAAATCCAATTTTCTTTATGCAGTGATATATTCCACGCAGCAAAAGCTTTTTATTTCCCTGACCTTGACGAATTATCATCCTGATATATTTGCATTCTAAGGACTAGCTACATAGTCTACAAATGGGTTTTAACAAAGAAACTGCTTCAGAGTTAACAGTATTGCCCAGTGTTATCGCACCTGCTGCGTTTCTACTGGAGACATTGGCATTCTTTTCAATTCAGGATTACCCGTAGACTACAGCTGGCACTGAAGCTGCAAAAGCCCGTTTTCTATTGTTGAGTCAACACAGGCTGACTGCTTTTAATCATTTTTCCAAACAGAGAGGCTCTGACATTTGCTGTAATCACGCTTGGAACAGCAACATTGAATGTACTATGGGGTACATGAACCAAAGTGTACTCTATTCCTTCTCCCCACAGGCAATGCACTGCAAACATTTGGCATATGATACTTAAAACTGCATTTGGAGATGTATTTCATCAATGAGTTTTGCATATCCAGAACTCCTTCCTCTTTGCCAACCATCCTTCCCCCTCCCAAAGTCCATAAAGGGAAAAGGCTGAGAGAACAGTTTGCATTTTTAAGAAATGGATCAATATATATTTTTTGTTGGATTAGGATATGTAACAATGGTGCAATACAGTTGTACACATCACGGTGATTTGATTTTATGTGAGAAAGGCCTTTATTTTCCTAGGTTAGTGGGTAATGGAAGTTGTAAACTTGAGCACTCCTTCACAGAGAGTACAGAAGATTGTTTGATTCTAAGAAACAAAATAGTTAATTGTGAAATCCCATTACACCTCAAATCTTGTGGCAATATGTAATTCCAAAAAAGGGTTGGAAACCCCAAGACCCCTGTGCGGGAAGCATATACTGTATTTCCATTATAAATTGGCTCATTCTTGCCCTGAATCGTTTTAAGTAAGGGTTTGTGGATTGGAGCAGTATTTATAAAGGTATCTTTGTCACTTTATGATAAGAACTTTGGATTGGAGGTCAATAGCCTGTGAATCCAATATTCAGGTTTGCTACCAGCAATTCCTGACTTTTGCAATGTGATGTTTTTCTGACTGATGTCATTACACTTTCTTAGGTGCTCTGCAGAGTATAGAACAGAGAGAAGCACAGTCTCACTTTAAAGTTTATATAACTCAATCAGCTATTCCATTATATTCTCCTCCAATGCCTGCTTGCTTGATTCTCTCCCTCCTTGAACACTCACAGCTCCGATCCAATATCTTTAGTGAAGCTCATTTTATACTCTGCATCTTCTCTCAAATTCTCCTGTGAACCTGGTTTTAATCTGGGGTGATATGAGAATGTTTTCTCTATTCATTTCACCTCTTCCTTTGGAGCCTTGTACTCATTGACAATGTTTGCCTCGGCCCTCTTCTTCAATAAATCCTGGACTCTCCTCCTTGTGCGACTAATTCCACAAGCTCTTTCGGGTAGCTTTCGAGGTTACCTTTCTAGGTGACCTATATCTGGATATTCTGTCTGGTGAATTGAATTGTGCACTATATGTGAACTGAAACAAATTTTAAAATCTACCAGTAGGGTTTGTTTGTGCCTCTGGCTACTAATTCAAGATCTGGTTAACTTTCTGAACTGCTGCCATGAGCTGCGTAGTGATTTCAGCAGATTGCAGTTAGTATCTTTGACAAATCGCCTCTTCTTGTTGAAGCTGATTTATTTTCTTCTTATGTTCGGTATCCCCTGGCATCCAAGCCAGGATTCCTCTTGTGATCTGCAATACCACCCGATGCTTGTTCACATCAGTTGCTAGTTGTGGATCTTGCATAAGTAATAAATTAATCAAGTTGTATTTTGGGAAGCCTGAAAAATTCACTCAAATCCTTTTTTTCTGTCATTTAAATCAACTTCAGTTAATTTCATGATATGCTTTGCTAGGTTAATTGAGTAAGTAGTTTGTGGTGTTTTGAAAGAGGAGTAAGGTTCTGATCGGTGTGCTCTTAGTTGATGTGGGTAGTTTCAACTTGCTATTGCAGCTGTTTTTGATCAAAACTGCCAAAGCCACTGGATGTGATGTTGCAGTCCAGCTACTGTCAGCATAGCTATTTTTACCAATGAGATTGTGTTTGTAAAAATATCAAAACTAATTTGTTACCAACACATCTGCACTAATGCCATTAAGATTGAACTGTAAAGAATTCTGAGAGTTCACCAGTTACGATAAGCTCTTGCCTTTACGTTATTCAAATATGTCCCTACAATTGAATTCTAATCCTTTCATTTCAGAAATAAATAATAAATTTGCAGCAGAAATCAAAATAAGACCAGACTGTTGGTCGCCAGTGGATTTAAAAGAGTTGTGATTTAATTTATGGTAATTTCTTCAGTGAAAAATGAAACTACTTTGTGTAACAGGCATTGTGAATTTATTTTTTCCACTCCATCCACCCTTGTACAGTTTTTAAGGCTTCCACCACAGAAAATCGATCAGTTTGTTTAGATATATAAACTTCAGAAATTAGCCCATTAATGTGCTCAAAAATCTAAGGGAGGAGTCAGCCTTTTAATTCAAGTAGTTTTTATCAGTGTGCTACTAATTGGGTGCCAGCAATCCTCCTTTGATGCTTTTGTTGTGCAAATGGATTTGTTTGGGGATTGCAGGCAATGGCCCTTACATAAACTGTGATACTATGATACTGACTGAATTTTTGGCACAGAGCTATTTGGCCCTTATACTCTAAATGGGAAGGTGACTTGCAACTGTTAGGATCTTGCCACATGTGGTAGTAGGTTACAGTATTGTTGGTGAGTTCTCATATTGCTCACTGTGGTTACAAATAAAGCATTCTGAACCATCTTTTGAAGAGTGTGAAGAGGCTGAGAGTTTAGAGATAAGGTGCTGATAAAGCAAATTGCTTTGTGTTGGATAGTGTTGAGCTTCTTGTATATCATGTCTGTCACATTGGATTAATTGTCTGAACCTTTCAAAAAATGATGAAAGTAATGTAGAACTAGCAGCTGGAAATGCCACAAAAATGAATACTCAATATCCCAAACATATTGAGTTGAGATTAGTTTATTGTCACGTGTGCCGAGGTACAGTGAAAAGCTTTTGTTACATGATAAGCAGTCAGCAGAAAGACAATACATGATTACAATCGAGCCATCCACAGTGTACAGGCCATGATAAAGGGAACAATGTGAATAATGTTTAATGCACGATAAAGCCAGTAAAATCTGATTAAAGGTAGTCCAAGGATCTCCAATGAGGTAGAGTGTAGTGCAGGACTGCTCTCTAGTTGTTGGTAGGAGAGTTCACATGCCTGATAACAGCTGGGAAGAAACTGTCCCTGAATCTGGAGATCTTGACAAGAGGAAAGAAGCGTGGCAGTCTTAAGGTGCATAAAGGTGATAAATCCTTGGGGTGTAACTTAGGACAATAGACAATAGGTGCAGGAGTAGGCCCTGCGGCCCTTCAAGCCAGCACCGCCATTCAATGTGATCATGGCTGACATCCACAATCAGTACCCCGTCCCTGCCTTCTCCCCATATCCCCTGACTCTGCTATCTTCAAGAGCCTTATCTAGCTCTCTCTTGAAAGTTTATAGAGAACCGGCCTCTGAGGCGGAGAATCCCACAGACTCACAACTCTCTGTGTGAACATTTTTTTCCTCATCTCCGTTCTAAACGGCTTACCCCTTATTCTTAAACTGTGGCCCCTGGTTCTGGACTCCCCCAACATCGGGAACATGTTTCCCACCTCTAACCCTTAATAATCTTATATGTTTCAATAAGATCCCCTCTCATCCTTCTAAATTCCAGAGTATACAAGCCCATCATGGAACATCAAGGACATCATGGGAAGCAGGAAAATAAATTACTGGGATCCTGGCAGAAATCTTTGTACCTTTCTTAGCCATGATTAAGGTGCTGGAAGGCTGGCAGTGGCTTATGCTGTGCCTTTATTTTAAAATAGATGCAAGGACAAGCCAAGCAACTACTGGCCATTGAACTAACACGAGTAATGGGAAAACGACTGGAGGCAATCCTGAGAGGCAGGATCAGTCAGCATTGTTTATGGAAAATTGTCTCGTGAATTTGACTGAGGTTTTGGAAGGGCTGACCAACAGAATTGACAAGTACAGGGCAGTAGACATTATCTACATGGACCTTTGACAAGCTCCCAATTAGGCTGGTTGGGTAGGCTAGATCACATGAGATCCTGGGTGAGCTAGCCAATTGGTTACAAAATTAGCTTGAGAATAGAGTAGTGGTGGAGGTGTGTTTTTCAGATTGAAGGCCTGTGACCAATGGTATGCCACAAGGATTGGTGCTGGGATATCTGTTTTTTGTTGTGTATACTAACGCTGAGAAAGTAAGTGGCATGACTACCAAAATTAGTCGTGTTGTTGACAGTGAAGAACGGAATCACTTGGGAACCAAAGGAATGTTTAATGGAATTTAACTCGGACAAGTATGAAGCATTTTGGGAAGTTAAACTAGGGCAGGACACACACATTAAATGTTGGGGCCCTGGAGAGTCTTTTTCAACAGAGGCCTCGGGATACAAGTACATAGTTCTCTGAAAGTGGCAGCACGGGAAGGCGGTGATAAAGGAGGCATGTGGAACGCTTGCCATCTTTGACTATGGCATGGATTTTTAGAAGTTTTGTTACAACTGTACAAAAAAGGAAGAGTTGGGATGTCATGTTACAGCTGTACAAGATGTTACTGAGCAATCAGTTGAGGGACTACACAAAGATCTGGTTGCCTACTATAGTAAAGATGTGATTAAGCTAGATAGCATGCAGAAAAGATTCACAAGGATGGTGTCAGGATTGAAAGGTTCGAGTTATAATGAGAGACTGGATAGGCTGGGACTTTTCTCCATGAAGCAGAGTGGTGACCTTACAGAGGGTTTTAAGATCATGAGGAGCAAAGATAAGGTGAATGGTCACAGCCTTTTTCCCCAGGGTAGATTAATCCAAAACCAGAAGGCATGGCTTTAAGATGAGAGAGGAAAGAATTAAAGGGAACCCAAGGGGCAAGTTTTCACACACAGGGTGGTAGGTATGTGGAACGAGCTGCCAGAGGAAGTGATAGAAGTGGGTATAATTTCAACATAAAAATGATATTTGGGCAGGTGCATGGAAGTCAAGGGTATAAAGGGATTTGGGCAATGCACAGGCAAATGGGACTAGCTCTAATGGGCATCTTAATCAACATGGTCCAAAGGGCCTGTTTTCAAGTTGTCTCTGGAATACTGCGTGTTACTGGAGTGCTTGCTACTGAGTACTGCGTCTGCCAATTAAATTGTTATCTCTGTAAATATGTTCTGAGTCACTGTTTTATCTTTCTAGGTGTCTCATTAATAAAAGTGTTGACTGTTTATAGCCAAAATCACGAATTGAGTGGTGTTTAATATACTGCTAGGTGAATGTTAAAATTGAACTTGCAACTTGTAGCGTATCATTGGCTGGCTGCATGAGAGAGAGAGAGAGAGAGAGAGAGAGAGAGATGAAGGGAATACCTAATTTGGGGTTAGCATGGTTGACGTTCAAGGGCAGCCTGAGACATTGAATTCAAGAACAAGACATGCTGCTTGGTAATGTAAACTAGTGTAAAGTCTAGTTTGTTTGCACAAAGTAGCCAATGTCAGATTGATCTGGTTTCCTTCTAGAGCATCTCTTACTGTAGTACATTTGGTTTTCTGACTTGCTTTGTCACTTCAACTGGTCTGAGGTTTTGTTTGTGGTAAGGATAAATTTGCAATTTGCAACCATTACGTAATGGAATTTGAAATCGGCAGCAGATCAGAGTCTTTTGAGTGGAGTGCAGAATGTGCTCAAGTCACACAGGCTAAGTGTTGAGTTTACTTTTAGGTTTCTGGGCAGTTTCCTTTTCCTTGAAAGTAGTAAAATCTAGAAAGTGGGTTGGGAATAGGGCATTGGACAGTCAAAAGGTTATTTATCATTTGGCCTTGAAATGGGGGGGGGGTCCCCTGCAATCAGTCTCTTGCATTCTGCATAATTAATTGTAGGATTCTCAGGTGGACCCCTTCTACTTTAACCTAGCCAATAGTCCTGCTGATGCCTCAGTGCTGCCCTACCTCATGATTGTACTATCAGAGGAACAGTCTCAATCCAAGGCTTCATTTTCTCATTTGGGAACATACATGGTCCCATGGAATTATTAGAAAAGTGCAGGTGGTTTTCCCTGAGGCCTGGTCAATATTTATTGCGGCATCACTGGAAAATAGCAATTCTCTTTTTACTTCTCTTATCATTTGTAGGATTATGGTTCTAGCTTCCATAACAATTTTGGAAAATGCATCATGTTTTTCTGCTAGGCTGGTATAAAATGCGAATTGCAATCAGATAGATCATGCAAGTTTCTGGTAAATGGAAGCAACATTAATTTATTAATATCTTGTTTTAATACACATATGTCGACCTTGCTAAATTGTAGTGTGCTGAATTGACCTGGTACAAAGTTGACAAAGAAACTGCATTAGAAGAATATGGCTTTTGAGTATGTGGTGTGTAGGGTGCATCTGTAGTGAATAACTTAGGCCAGTGGTTCTCAAATGGGGGTACGCGTACCCCTGGGGGTACGTGAAGGCACTCCAGGGGGTACGTGAGATTTTAAAATATAGGTAAAAATATATTTTTGCGCTGGTTAGGGGGTACTTGGCTGAAAAAATATTTCACAGGGGGTACATCACTGAAAAAAGGTTGAGAACCACTGACTTAAGCAATATTGAGGAGCTAATCGTGACGAATCTGACATCATTCTAATGGAATAACAAAATGGGAACAAGCAAATGCTGTCTATTTAATGAATGATAGTCGACAAGTAGCTGCTTCATCTGGAGATTGTCTTTACTGGTTTGCTCTTTCCTTTTAAAGGTGTAGCCTTGAAGTGTAACCTCAAGCTCTTGTACAATTCTAATGTCAACTTTTCTTTTAGTAATTTGTTTTGTAGCATGAGCCTCTGATTAGAGGCAACTTGGAATCGTATAATATTGTGAATAATGGAAGTGAATTGAAGGAAACAAGGAAGTTACTGTTTAGTTTAGATACAGCGTAGAAACAGGCCTTTCGGCCCACTGAGTCCATGCTGACCCATACACTAATTCTATCTGACACACGAGGGACAATTTATACAATCAACCTACAAAGCTGCCCGTCTTTGGAATGTGGGAGGAAACCGGAGCACTCGGATAAAATCCACGTGGATGCAGGGAGAACGTACAAACTTCGCACGGCACCGACTGTCAGAATCGAACCCGGATCTTTGGCGCAGTAAAGCAGCAGCTCTTATCACTGTGCCGCCCAGGTCACTGTAACCTGTTAGTGAATCACTGTCATCTTCTTCAATTAATGACCTTTAGTTCATCATGCCTGTGCTGTCTCCATTCAGTCCACTGATCCACTTTTACCTTATTAGATCAGCAGTATCATTCCAGATCTGAAAAACCCACTCTTCAAAAGTTTTTCCCTTACTCTTCCTACTTTCAGAGAATTAGTTTGTCAGTAATTCATATGCGCATTTGCTTTTACGATGTAAGGGAGTTAGTAAATGTCAAACTCTTTTGAAATTATGTTTGATACAAAATCCAAGTTGAACTGATCCAAAATATCTGGACTACTGGAACAATTTCCCTTTTGACTTTCAAATGTATACTGAGGAGGAGTTTATGGAATCAAACCCTGACTGCTGTTCACAAAATAACAGAGCTTTGATCATCTAAAGCAAAAAACAAACTGATGGAGGAACTCAGCGGACTAGATAGCATCTGTGGATCGGGTCAGGACACTTTCTTTGACTTTGTTTGCTTTCAGCATGAAGAAGATTTTATCAAATTAAATCAGAAATGTACTTCATTAACTGCATCTTCAGAATCCATGCCTTTTCCATTGTTTCTGGATGAAATGAAGAGAAAAATTGGAACAGTGATACGGGCTGAATAGAGTGGTTGGTGAAGAGATTTGGGGCGTTGTTGGCTTCTCAATGTTGATTAGAATCCCAATGTGTGCCATGTTCTATTTATGTTAGGGGGCACTTTTGCCTGTGCTTGGAAAATACGTTTTTGTAGAAAAATATCCAGGTTTAATTTCCAGCATCCCACCATCATAATGCAAATCCTTCAGTGAACCTAGAATCTATAAGAAGACAGTGGGGATTTAATTCTCATTTAATTTAAATTTTGTCCTTTTGACCAGTTCTTAGTTATTCCCTGAGTATAAATTGTGTGTCAATGCACTTGACATTGAGCACAGAAATGGCCCGTTTAACACAACTGATCCCTATTTATTGCTTCACACAAACCCATAACAACCCTATTTAATTTCACCATCTCAACACATTCCTTTCTTTGTTCCCACGTGTGCATTTAGTTTCCTCCTTGAATACTATTTGCCTCAATTGTTCCCTATGGTACTGAAATACATTATTAATGTAACTGCTTTGCAATATGTGATTTCAATCTAATGTAGCTGCCAATAGCCCAGACTCTGACCAATTCGGCATGAATAGTCTGGCACTGAGTTCTCTGGACAATCTTGGTTGAGTTTGCCATTGGACAGTTCTTTGGCACGAGTTTTTGTGAGTCTGACCATCGTAGTATGTCTGCACTTGCTGCAGATTTCTGTACATCAGATTTATAACGTGGCCAAGTCAGAATGGATGAGGATTTGCAGTAAATGTATTATTTTCTTTGTCCTCTGTACAATGTTAAGAGTCTTACAATGGGAATAGTGATTGTATTCCCAATTTCATTAAGATTCTGGTGAAGACTGATTATATTGATTCTTGAAACTCGGAGTGATTCAGTGTGAAAACAGGCTCTTCGGGAAACTGGGAAACTTGCCCACACTGGCCAACATGTCCCAGCTACACTGGTCCTACCTGCCAGTGATTGGTTAATATCCCTCTAAACCTGTCCTATCCATGCAGTTGTCTAACTGTTTCTTGAATGTTGGGATAGTCCCTGCCTCAACTATCTCCTCGGCAGCTTGTTATCCACCACCCTTTGTGTAAAAAAAGCTACCCCTCGGATTCCTATTAAATCTTTTCCCCTTCAACTTAATCCTATGTCTGGTCCTCGATTCATCTACTCTGGGCAAGAGACTGTGCATCTACCCTATCTATTCCTCTCATGATCTTATACGCCTCTATAAGATCACCCCTCGTCCTCCTGCGCTCCAAGGAATAGAGTCCTAGCCTACTCGACCTCTGCCTACAGCTCAGACTCTAGTCATGGCAACATCCGAGTCATGGCAACATCCTTGTAAATCTTCTCTGTATCCTTTCCAGCTTGACAACATCTTTCCTATAACACGGTGCCCAGAATGGAACACAATGTGGCCTCACCGACGTCTTATACAACTGCAACATGACATCCCAACTTCTATACTCAATACTGACTAATGAAGGCCAATGTGCCAAAAGCCTTTTTGGTGTGGGAAGTCTAAAAATCCCATTTTGAAGTAACTTAAAGTGGATTGATCTCACAGTGCTGGAACCAAGCAGAATTAGCCAAATTGCTGCTCCCTTTGTGCATTTCTGTAGCATCTTTCATGATCTCAAGATGTGAAGTGCTTCCATGAAGAATTTTCGAAGTGAAGTACTTTTTATAATGTATAAAATGCAACATCCTGTCTACATCAGTATATCATAAATTTCAAATTGCTAATGACCTGATAAAAGGTGATATTTATTAAATTGGCCAGGAAGTAGGCAAGAATTTTCCTAATCCAAATTGTGGCCTTTTGACTTTACATCCATCTAAGAAGATACTTGGGAATTCGATTTCATGTCTCATCTGAAAGGCAGACCTACAGATCATTCCGTCAGTTCAGTTTCGGAGCACTGGCCTGGATATTTTTCGACTCGTTTTGATTGGGACTTGAAGCCGCAGCTTTCTGAATCGACCACTACCTGCCAAGCCAAGCTGATGTTAAAGAGTGTGGCGACGAAAGGAGAGGGTACTTTGTTGCTGGGAGATAGGATGAGTAGGTAGTGGGGAACTGGGAAATGATTCGGCTCCATTGTTCAGAATTTGATTCCAAATCAAATTGTGCAGTGTCTCTTGGCATGTGTCATTGCCTTCATGAAACACTGACATATGTTCTCTTTCTTTGCCTGTATTATAACGTTAGCAAGATTAACAATGAAGCCACCTCCGTGTGAAAGGTCTTGCCAATCATGCTTTATTTTGTTTTATACTCAGCCGAAATGGAAAGTTTTATCCAAAAACCTTATTGTTTATTTTCTGAATTAGCATTAGTCATGGCATAACAGATTTCGATCATAACTAGCTAAAGTTTTCAAGTTATTTGCAAGTTAATTGACTAATATGGTCACCGTTAGTTAAGTGTCCGTGATCAAGGTTGCAGATGCCATTGAGTATAGCTTCTTCAGTTGCCAGAGGTTGACTCTCAAACTATTAAAAGTGTTCTGTCAATCACGTAAAGGTGGTTTTCAAAAGAAAATAAGCTATTTTTAAGGAACGATTAAAATATGAGCTGTGACATTACTGGGGTCAGATGGTTTAATGCAGAGGTCATTTATGGCAAGGTTTTCACTTAGGTGTTGAAGCCTGCGGTGTGGTGTTGCTTTGATCAGATTGAAAATGAAGTGTTGGTATTTAAAACAACACTCTACTGACGAACTGTACAAGTCCATGACACTGTATTACTTCCATTGTTAGATTTGCTAGAGTTATACAATCATTGCATTGTGATCTCACTTAATAAAATGATCATTTACATTATTCTTTTCTTTTTGTAGCTGGAGTGTGTAATGCAGTTGGTGCAGGCAGGAGTTGGAGTCAACATCACAACAACACGATTTGCTCAAACTCCAGCCCACATTGCAGCTTTTGGAGGGCATCCTCAAGGCTTGTTGTGGCTGATCCAAGCAGGAGCAGATTATAATATGCAGGTAAGTCCACGGGTTGTCGAAGGTAGTCAGAAATAGCTCCTAGAGTCTGATCTGCTATTTGATCAGATCATGGCTGATCCAAGCTTTTACCTTAATACTTTCCTGTCTAATCCCAATCACCCTTAATTCCCCTGAAGTCATAAAAACCATTTATCCTAAGACTTAAATGTACTTAAAGACTCAACATCCACAACCTTTTGGAATAGAGAATTCCAAAGATTCATGGCCCTACGAAAAAAGAACTCTTTAGTTCTACGCTCCGCGACCGAGGAAACGTCTTCACAGCCCCCTCAGAATCTCCATCTTGTGTCACATTGTTATAAATGCAGATGAGTATCGCCCCATGTTGCTTGACCTTTTCTCATAGAAACAGAAAACGAGTGCAGGAGTATTCGACCCTTCGAGCCAGCACCCCGCCATTCAATATGATTATCTAAAATCAGTTCCCCGTTCCTGCTTTTTCCCCATATCCCTTGATTCCTTTAGCCCTAAGAGCTAAATCTAACTCTTGAAAACATCTAGTGAATTGGCCTCCTCTGTCTTCTGTGACAGAGAATTCCACAGATTCATAACTCTGTGGGTGAAAAGGCTTTTCCTAAATCGAGCCAGCACCGATTTAGATGATCAATTTGGACTTCCCCAACATCGGGAACAAATTTCCTGCATTTAGCCTGTCCAATCCCTTAAGAATTTTATATGTTTCTATAAGATCCCCTCTCATCCGTCTCAATTCCAGCGAATATAAACCCAGTCGATCCATTCTTTCATCATCAGTCAGTCCCACTATCCCGGGAATTAACCTGGTGAACCTACGTTGCACTCCCTCAATAGCAAGAATGTCCTTTCTCAAATTAGGAGACCAAAGCTGCACATAATACTCCAGGTGTGGTCTCACCAGGGCCCTACGCAACTGCAGTAGGACCTCCTTGCTCCTATACTCAAATCCTCTGAAGGCCAACATGCCATTTGTTTTCTTCACTGCCTGCTGTACCTGCATGCTTATGTTCAATTTACTTTCTCACAGAACATCTCCTATGCACCAACAGGTCTATGCTATGAACTGAATTTCTATACTTCCATCCAGAATGGATATCTTAATTCTCCACATTATTCCCCACCTATTTGCCTGCTCATTGAATATGTTTCTATCCCTTTAGCAAATGTTTGGCAATACCACCACCAGCAAGTTCCCTTCCGAGTCGAACAAGATCCTAACTTGAAAATGTTTTGCTATTCCTTCATGGTCGTTGGATTTAAATCCTGGATCTTCCCAGCCAATGATACTGAACATACAGTCACCAGAAGGATAGCAACTGTACCAGAAGAGGGGTCACAACCGCCCCAGGAGCATTTAGGAATGAACAATTAAATGCTGGTCATGTCGGCGATGCCCTTATCCTGCAAATTATTAAAGAATTTTCTCGACTTCCCTGCCTATCTTCGAATCATCGGCAAACTTGGATTAATTATACTCTGTCTTTAAGTTGTTAAAATGACTTGCAAAGTACCTGAGCCCAGCAATGATGTCTGAGGCACTGACTGTTACATAGAAACATGGAAACATAGAAAATAGGTGCAGGAGTAGGCCATTCGGCCCTTCGAGCCTGCACCGCCATTCAATATGATCATGGCTGATCATCCAACTCAGTATCCTGTACCTGCCTTCTCTCCATACCCCCTGATCCCTTTAGCCACAAGGGCCACATCTAACTTCCTCTTAAATATAGCTTACAGTTACAGTGTGCAATTGGAAAATTATCCATTTATCCCTTCTCTGTATATCCCAATCCTATATCCATCCTAATGTTAACCTCAATCCTTGTTCTGTAACCTTTTATATACCACCTAATGCCCTTATGAAAGGTAGCACACTGCTATTTGGTAATAGAGCTATACATCACGAAATCTGTCCCTTTGGCTCAACTCGTGTATGCCGATGCGCATGGCCAAACATTTCCTGTCTATATACCTCTCCAAGTGCTTTTAAAGGTCATAATTATATCCGTCGCTTTCACTTCCTCGAGCAGTCAGTTCCATGTAGGCTCCACTCTGTGTGCAAAAGTTGTCCTTCGAGTCCCTTTTAAATCTGTCCTCTCTCATCTTAAACTTATGCCCTCCAATTTTAAAATTCCCGACCCTGAGGAAAAGGCAATGTCTAATCACCCTACCTATTGCCCTCATGATTTTATATATCTCTGTTTACCTCTCAGTCCGATCTTGAGAGAAAAATATCCTAGCCTGTCTAGCTGCTCATTATAACTCAAACCCTTAAATGGCAGTAACATACTTAAACATTATTTTTTGTATTCTTTCCTGTTTAATGACATCATTCCTATAGTAGAGTGAGCAGAACTACTACTCAGGACTACAATTGTTGGGGTACTAAGGTCTTGTACAGCTACTTCACCTATTCTGCTGATTACTTCCCCTAAGAACGTTAACTAATTTCCCCATCAGGAAATCATATTGGCTGCCTGGTCAAATGATACTTTTCGACTTAATAAGGGATTCCAACATTTTCCTAGTGAATGACTTTTAGTTTGTGTGGCTATTCAGTTCCTTTCCTCTCTTGATTAGCAGCTTTTACCCTGCTGGAAACCTTTTAGAATTTGGGGAATTTTGGGGTATCACAGCCAATGCATCCACACTCTCCACAGCGACCTTTTTTTTGAATTCTGGAAGTTAGATATTATTTATGCAGCTTTCACTCAAGATGGATTCAAAATATTTGGTTTACATTTCTGCTATATTTTTTCATTCCCCAATTCACTGTTTATTGAGATGCTCTAAGCCTTTTCTCTCAATCTTTCAGTAGGCCATGCTTGGATTCATTTTTCATGAAATATTTATTTCTCAGTAAAATGTTTATTCATTGAACGTGAAAAAGCATTCTGTTTGCTAAATGTTTGCCACTGATTACCCACTGACATACCTCCTGATCTGGTTTCCTATTTTTACACCTAATTTGACCTTGTATTCCTCTAATTCTCTTTATTTACATTTAAGACTCTAGTTCAGACGTCTGTTTTTCTTAAACTCAATGTGAAATTCATAGTGTTATGATCATTTCCCTGGTGAATCCTGCACAAGATCACTAATTAATCCCTTTTCTGTTGCATATGTCTGGATCTAAAGCAAGCTGTTGAGTGTAAACTGCAGTTTTATGCTTTAATGAGTTTCAAGTCCAGATCTCCCTGTCTTCGTGAAATTTCTGTGATTGCTCTTGTCACGTTCTTAAGGCTCTCTGGGTACATGACTCAGTATGCATCACTGTGTTTGTCTTCAAATGTCATGATCTTTATTCACTGCAAAATAATTTTAAATGGCAGTCAACTTTACATACAGCCACAGAGCTATTAGCTTAAAAATGCATGACCTTTATAATACATTTAATTGAATTTATGGGTTTTATTCTGAACCATTTACTGTAAGTAGGACAGACGTTTCTTGTAGATTCCCAGCAGAATAATTTGTGGAGTGCATCCCAACCTCCTGCACAGTACATGATTCAATGCTTTATTTAGTAATGGTTTTGAATGCTTGCTGCAGAGGATTGGGATTGAGCCATATGTTTGGACGGTTTCCAATATATTGTCCAATGAGGACCCTACAAAAGATAACATATTAATGAGGGATTTTTTATTAAAGAAGGTGAATTTATACGCACCATCTCCACAGATATCCTGAACTGTTTACAATCAGTGTGTCACTGTTCTGTGGCTAAAGACTGAAGCCAGTGTGTGCACAGCAACATCTCTCAGCAGTGAGATAAATGACCAGCTAATCTGTTTTGACGATGTTGGGCAAATGTCCAGATTTTAAGGATGATCTTTTATTTTGCTTGGTTGTCATAAAATGTTGAACTTCTGACTGAATGTCAGTTGAAAGACTCATCCCTAACATTGCACACAGTTTATAATAACATGATAGGGGTGTTGTAACTAACCCCTCAATGGTCCGTTCTGCCATTTGATGAGGTATAGGCTGATCCATCACTTGGATAGTATTTGCCTTTTCCATATATCCCCAAGTATGTTTAGTTTACCAAATTTATCTATCGCAGGTTATTTGGCCCGGCATCAATTGCTGTTTCCAAAATGAGTTCTGTGTTTCTTCTCTCATCTCTGTGAACAAGTGTTTTCTCTTTACACTCTTGCAAAAACTTAGCTTTATTTGTTTTCAGATTCTCTACATTTTTCCATAATATCTTAAATCTCAATCAAACTATTCTAAAATCTAGTAAATACAATCTTCGAATGAGTAATCCATTTTAATTTTCAACCCTAGAATTAGAATTAGAATTAGATTCCTTTATTGTCATTCAGACCTTTCGGTCTGAACAAAATTATGATGCCTGCAGTCATACACAGAACCAATAAAAACAAAACATACAATGAACACAAATTAAACATCCACCACAGTGAGTTCACCAAGCACATCCTCATAGATACCCTAGATATCATCCTTGTAAGTATATTCAGTATTTGCTCAAGGATCCCTCAATGTTGCCGAGAAATTGCAACTCTGTTTTGGAGGCAGGATTCCAAACACCCGCACTTTCTAACTCCTGTGCCACAACTGAGATGTGATTGAATTTATTCTGCACCAATGACAGAATTTCCATTTACATTGTTTAAACTTTGAGGTTGTATTTTACTTGGCCCAGGTTGATAGCATTTGATATGTTCCAGCCCTCTCACTGCTGCATTAGAGTGTAGAATATTGTATTCTTATTTGTAGGGCCTAGGGATTTGTGCGTGTGTGTACAGTCGACAATCCCAGCAATTTACAGAATCATTGTGAGCCACCAATATGCCATTTGACATTGTCTTTTGCCTTGTTGAATATCTTTGGAAATATTAACAAAAAGGGAACAGATGCTTTAATTTTGTGGCTGAGATGTTTCCTCACATATGGTATTGCTTAGGTCTTGTTCTATATATAGAGTGGCAGGTCAGATCGCTAATCTGTCAATTTAGTTTCCAGGAGAGAAGAATAAACAGCAACGTGACTAATGGGAAAAATATGTTTTCCAGACTTTCATAAACTTTGAAATCGAAACCGGACTGGCTTCCTTTCTAAATTCATGGAAATTTTTCTCTCCGAGATCTTATTTTGGCAGCTGAATTAAAGTTTGGGTTGAATTTACGCTTGGCAGAATGCTGACCAGTCTTCATAATGCAGAGTTGCAATTAAGGCCATGTGGAATGGAGTCATTCCAAGAGGTGACTTCATGGAGATTTTGAAAAAAGAGAGATTTCAACGCAAAGAAATCCGGTTGTTGCATGGAAAGGAAGGCTATATTAATTAAGTGGTGATTGGATAAGCTACGTTTAATCTCTCAAAAACGTAGGGGGCTGAGGGTTGAAAGTTGTAGAGGTTCATAAAATTATGAGGAGGATAGATACTGCATTTGGCCAGAATCTTTCTTCCAGGTCGGGAATGTCTGGCACTACAGTGCTCCGGTTTATGGTGAGAGGGGAGGAATGAAAGGAGACCTGCAGAGAAGTTTTTTTACAGGGGAGGGTTTAGTTATCATTATGTACCAGGAACAAAACAATGAAATTCCTGCTTTCTGCAGCTACAGGAATATTAAATGCAACAACTCATCAAATATATATACAATATACTATCAATTATTCTAAGTAGATCAGATCATGATAGCACATCAAAATACATAGTCTAATCTTAGTAGCTCAAAATCACTGATGTTCAGTGAGGGTAGGCTTGTGCATGGTGGTTTAAAAGTCTGATGGTTGTTGGGAAGAAACTGTTCTTGAACCTAGCGGTTATGGTTCCACCTAGCCGATAGTGGCAGCAAGATGATAGCATGGCCTGGAAGGTGTGGGACTTTGATATTAGCTGCTTCCTTGATCTCTTGGATGATCGTATGGTCAGTACGTGATGAACCTGGCAAAGCCCACCACTTTGCAGCCTCCTCTCTTCTTGAATATTTGAATTACTGAACCAGTTAATATATTCTCATTCGGCACCTATAGAGGTTTGATTGCTAAATCTCCTCAAACGTCTGAGGAAGTAGAAATGCTGGTGGTTGGTGGCCATCACATGCTGGGTCCAGGACAGATCATCAGCTTTGGGGAATTCACTCTTAAATGCTCTCAGAACAGGCATGGCAAGGTATCCAGTTATGCAATTAATAATAATAATAATATATTTTATTGTCATTGCACATAAGCGCAACGAGATTTGGTATGCAGCTTCCATCCGATGTCATAACTTAAATAACTAATAACATTTAGATTTAGATATCCCGAGAACATGGTTTGTAAAGAGAACATTACAACAGTAAAATAGTCAAAACAGTTCAAACAGACTAAAGTGCAGATGTGTCTGTGCGACGTGACCATCCGAGGGAGACAGTCCATGACAGTCCATTACTACTATATTGAAACCAAATATACAGGAGGGACCACCTGGTGTCAACTGATGCAATGATTTTGGATACAACCAAGTCACTCCCAACTCAGCCAACGTTGCAAGATCCTCCCTGCAAGCATCTGGGGATTGTTGTAAATTTGAGAGTGCAATCTATCTGTCAAATGCATCTGTCTGTAGTGGAGGATTTTGTGGAGAGAAGACCCATCTTCACGTTGAGGGCCTCCTCACCTGTGACACTACTGTCATGCTAAATGGGATAGACTCAGAACAGCTCTGGCAAAATAGAAGAAGTAATGAGTGACTGGACCAACAGCAACAGCAAAAATTATCATAACGTTGTGGCCTGGTATATACTCACTGGTTCAAGGAACAGTACAGGCGGAGGTATTACATTAGACTTCATACACAGATTCATTGACTCCAGGAAGTGGTATTCTGATCCATACAATGATATACTTTGCTTTTCATCATTGCAGGATGTTGTGGGTGAAACCCCTGTCCACAAAGCAGCGCGATCGGGAAGTTTGGATTGCCTTAATGTCCTTGTCACGCATGGGGCTACAACAGAGTAAGTAAACATTTTGGCACCTCTTATATAATAGTAAGTTGTAAACACTCAATGGGTGATGGGTATGGCACCCTTAATGGAGCTATATGCTTTAAATTTGACCCAAAAGATTTGAACTTAAATAATTATCTCAAATACCTACCCTTAGCATTTTTGAATATCGAGGTCCATCTTTTCAATAACAATAGACAATAGGTGCAGGAGTAGGCCATTCGGCCCTTCGAGCCAGCACCGCCATTCAACATTTTTTACTGTACTTCACTGGTTAGAGTCTGGAAAAGACCAATTAATAAGTCTTTAATCACCCCACCACTCCTCCAAAGTAAATCTTTGTGGATTAATTAAGATATAAGGGGCGTAGTTGATCCAATCCACACCCTGGACTAGAGCTGTGCACACAAGGCACGAGCCAGATAATTGTAGACTGGCTCCCAAAAATGTCTTGACGGCATTTTGTGGGTGGGGAATGTGCCTGCAATTTTTTCAGGCACACTTGTAGTGGGTAAGTCCTTACATTTAGGAAATGAGTTCTTTAATTGTAGCATAAAGCTCTTTTAAACTAAGTGACGCCATATGTGAGAAACTTGTTTTGCTGGTAATTCATTAAATGGTGCTGGCTCGAATGGCCTACTCCACCTATTGTCTATTGTCTATTAAATTTATGGAGGCTTAAAAAAATTATATTTATCTAAGTTTCCATTAATGATTCAAACTCTCCAAAATTCATTTTGCATGTCCATAATTTTCCAACAAATCAAAATTCTAGATGTTTAACTAAGGCCATATAAGAATTTATGTGCCATTCAGTAGTCACTGTCCTGACTGACTGGCACACTTAACATAAAATGATAAAATCGATCACAAAAATTACAGGAATGATTCCCTTTAAATAAAATTGCTCCCAGTGTGTTGAAATTTGTTTTTTTCAACTAAATGTTGATACCTTTCTGCAAAGTAGTTTAGTTTCCATTCATTAGGTAGTGTATTAGCTACTGGCCCTTATTGAATGATTTCTTTAATGGGATTTTACTCCTTTTGCAAGAAATGCAACCTCTCCATTTTCATGAATTGTAGCTTACATTAAACATTCTGTGCCCTAGCTTGCTTTGTAGGGCATGCTCACTTTGACCAAGCTTGCCAACTTTTAGATCTGCCCTTTGAATGTGATAATGTACAAACTATTTAAAACTCCCTGATGCAGGTTTTATCCCATACATTAAGGTCTAGACCGGACCATTAATTTAGCCATTTATCTAACTTTTTCTTTAATTTCTCTAGGATACCCTCTTTCCACTTAATCTGTATTCCACTCCCACCCAATGTAACAAAGGGTATCAATGAGCAGAATGCTGTCACTTAGAGTTAGCAATTCATATTATTCTACTTACACACTGGGAACATGGATCATGAGTTTGGCCTTGAGGTCAGTGGACCCTGATCATTAATTTTAAAATTTACCTGCACCCCCAGTAATCGCTCCCTATTTATGAAGGTCAGGAGCCTTAATTTGTATTTGAAAGGAAATATTTTTATATATGACATATTTCATTGAACATTTAACCTCATATATCTGAATTGTCTTGCTATTGATGCATCCTTAAGAGGCATCGTAACCCTCAATTTGAGTTTTAAACAGACAGAAACAATATCTTTGGGTCTCGTGTGCACGAATGTCAAGCTTGATCTCAGACACGTTCTTCTGGAACTTTCCAACTGGATTTTCGTTAAAGTTAATATCAGTTCCTTCAAAGCCATGGTCCCGTTCAACTGGAAGCGATGCCCGCATAAGTAGTGCCTAATGACTTTAGTCAACAGATCGTTTGGATTTACGCTGAGTTCCCAAGTGAGTTCCACAATTACTTAAGTAAGACCTGCGCGGTGGAATTAATCACTAGCACATCTATTGAGTTAAAGATTTAACTCCCTAAGCACCATCCTGAAGTTGTGTCTTTCTTTGTTTAATTATTTAGTGTCTTTAATTAAAAGCGGCACAAATACAATGGCATATTAAACCGCATTTAACAAGGTTACTAACTGATAATTGCACAATTTTTACATTTAAATCTTGAACAATTTCCATAACTTTAACAGTATATTTCCTGACCAAGTGCTGTTAAACATTTTTGGATTTTATTTGATCTTCTTCCTACTCGGTTGAAGATTTTGTGGACTGGAATCCAAAATTTCCTTGGCTTTTTACTGTTACCGCTCGCTCCCACTCCATTTTTTTCAATGATTTTGTGCACTCTGAAGCCTGACATCAAATCTATTGCGTATTTTCAATCTTTGGGTGTGTTTAAAATTGTCTTGTTTCACCTAGTCATCCATTAATATTACCACCCGTTTAGTCAACACAAGCTTCATATCAAAACCAGCATTGACAGTGATTACTTTCCAATAAACTATTTCATAAAAACATTGAAAGCAAAGGTAATTTGCAGGTATTTTGCTTTTATTTGGGCTGGCTGCTCATACACCTAGCTATTTGCAGCAGAGCCTGTCATAAGAATATTGAATAGATTAATGTCCTAAATTCTGTGGAAGACACCTGTGAAAAAACTGGGAGAATCAAAAGATGACATGCAGCCATGTTTTTGGGAATAACCCATTATCTAAATGGTGGGCGATTAGGAAAAGGGGAGATGCAACGAGACCTGGGTGTCATGGTACACCTGTCATTGAAAGTAGGCATGCAGGTGCAGCAGGCAGTGAAGAAAGCGAATGGTATGTTAGCATTCATAGCAAAAGGATTTGAGTATAGGAGCAGGGAGGTTCTACTGCAGTTGTACAGGGTATTGGTGAGACCACACCTGGAGTATTGCGTACAGTTTTGGTCTCCTAATCTGAGGAAAGACATTCTTGCCATAGAGGGAGTACAGAGAAGGTTCACCAGACTGATTCCTGGGATGTCAGGACTTTCATATGAAGAAAGAATGGATAGACTCGGCTTGTACTCGCTAGAATTTAGAAGATTGAGGGGGGATCTTATAGAAACTTACAAAATTCTTAAGGGGTTGGACAGGCTGGATGCAGGAAGATTGTTCCCGATGTTGGGGAAGTCCAGAACAAGGGGTCACAGTTTAAGGATAAAGGGGAAATCCTTTAGGACCGAGATGAGAAAAACATTTTTCACACAGAGAGTGGTGAACCTCTGGAATTCTCTGCCACAGAAGGTAGTTGAGGCCAGTTCATTGGCTATATTTAAGAGGGAGTTAGATGTGGCCCTTGTGGCTAAAGGGATCAGGGGATATGGAGAGAAGGCAGGTACAGGATACGGAGTTGGATGATCAGCCATGATCATATTGAATGGTGGTGCAGGCTCAAAGGGCCGAATGGCCTACTCCTGCACCTATTTTCTATGTTTCTATGTAACCCCTCTTTGTAACTGTGGTTCCTGAGAAATAAGATGCCTAACATTACCTGCTGCTCTGTATCCTGGCCTTTGAAGTTATAGTGATAAAATGTTTCCATATAAATCCTTAAATTATTTGTCTGCATCAGTTCTAGCAGTTGAAGTTCAAAGGAAGCTTGGGAAATTGTGAAGTAAACAGAATTTAGGTGAAATACACAATATAAACTGGAAGTTATGGAGTTCAATGAGAATTGTCCGTGGAACCTCTTCATTCAATTAAGGCATAATTGAAGTAGGTGAGACAGCATAATTTAGATACCAGACACTTTATGGCAGATAATCTGTGTAGAGGTGCAGCTGCACAAAACATCCTTATTGATGCTTATAAATGCAAAGCAATACAGGTGAGCAGTGGCGCTGGAGTTGATTCTAACTGTTGACCAGATGTTGAGAAATTTGTGATGCAGCTGTAAATTGCCAAGACAAGCAAAGCCATGAGATTAGCAGAGAAATTGTTATAATTGTGGAATTGATTTGATGCAATGAAAAGTGCTCCAATATTGCAAGTATATTGTTATCAAGGAATGAAAAAAAAAATGGCATTGGATCAAGCTAGGGTGTATCCTTCAGGAACCTCACTGGGAGAAGGGCCGGCACAATTATATGTTAAAGTAAAAACATATAGAGAGTAAGTAAGGAATGTATGAGGACTTGAAGTCCAACTGAAAGAGCAATTCAATGTCGAACGGAGCAGACTTGTATCAGGAAATCTTTTTGTTTTAATTAAATTAGCGCGTATTGTTTGATGCAAGTGAAATGCAATACAATTATTCCTCAGTAAATTGGTCATGGCTTATTGAAATTTGTTGCCAGCTGTCTTGCACATTGACATTCAGGGAGTATGGTTTTATTGGTGAGAGGTTTCAGTTGAATGCTGAAGTGCAGCAACTAGACTGATTTTGTTCAGGTATTCTATGACAAATGTTTTCACTAATAAAAATGCAAGTGTCTTCTGCAGAAGTTGAGACATCTTAATTAAAATGTTCCTTAATTAGATATTCCACTCATGGATACCAAAAGTAAGAACATTTTTACCTCTCAGTACTACAAAGTTGAGCGCAATACCTGTCAGTTGCCCTTGCTTCTCACGTAATTTCATCATCTATTAGTATTGTTAAGTATCGCAGAAGAAGAATAATTAATGATGGTAAGAATTTTGGAGACTATAATTATTGTTGGCAGTTTACTGATTTTTCCAGTACACTTGTCGTCAACCACTGATGTCAAGGTTGCCTGTCCTGGTTCCCTAGATATAACAAGGATCTAAAATCTTTCTTCCTGATTGAAATTTGACAGAGGTAGGTGGACCAGGAATGCTGCAGAAATTCCGACCTGTTTCCTGTATTCCGTCTGTATTGCATTTTTAACAGGATGATGCGTGATCAGTTTGGATCGTCACTGTTTCTTTACAGTTGGGGTACCTGCAGTGCTTTCGACCTGGTGCTGCTGCTGGGATCTGTTTTCTCATGCTTATAGTTCAACTTTCTTTTATACCGTGCTGGAGGAACCGAAAATGTTATTTAATTATCAGGTTATTGCCGAATGTAGCATGGTCCATTGGAAATACCAGTGAGGGTAGTTTGGAAGCAGTGTACAATATTCCAATGAAGTCAATCATCAGCCCTCTCTGAATTGGGATATGTTCAACCAGAGAGGCCCTTGGAAGCTTAGCCCTGATCTTTTAGAAAGAGTAGGGACAGATAGCTTCTTCAGGATATAAATATATCAAGATTTCCCATGGATAGGATCAACATCAATCATTGGGAATAGCTGAGAGTCAATTCAAAGGACAAGAGCAAGGAGGAAAAGATTAGGCAACAGTTGAAACTTAGCACACATGCAATTGCTCTTCATGTTGCCAGTACACTTTCTGTCATAAGGATAGGGTTGTCTCCACAATGCATCCTAAATCAGGCTCTCCAGGGTTGCACAGTTAAATGGAAAACAAGTCACCTTAACAAACATACTGATCTTAATATTTCAGTACGTCAAACTCGTTCAAGCAATGCAGCCAGAATTGACAATGCGGAGGCATTAATATAAATGAAATAAGATGAATATTTCTTTGGGTACCACGTTTGTAAATATTTGCCCGTGGTTGGAATAGATGTATGAAGCTCACCATTTAGTTACATAAACTCTAATCTATAAAATAGTTTTGAAATGGGAGTCTCATATAGTTGAGAGTTGTTCAGTAGAGTTTCAAGGTCAGTTTATTGTCACATGTGCCAATTAAGGTACAGTGAAATTTGAGTTTAAGTGAATCAATAGCTTAATTGAAACAGAACATTAAATTATCACAGCCTCAGTAGGAAATCGGTAATGCAGATTAAAATTATAATATTGTAATGACTTTTCACTCATTTCAGAATTATCTAGAAGTAAAATGTGTCCATCTTTTCCAGGTAAATACTTTGAATAGAGAATGATCCATATGTTTTGCACTTTAATTCTCTCTTCTTTTATAGCAGCATTGTAATTCGACAACCCAATTTCTATATGAAACCCATGTTAGTGTTTGCTGCTACAGAAATTAAAATACTCCACATGACTGGATAAGGTATTCCATATATTTACAGACAGTACAGGACTTGAAAATAGAATGAAATGGGTTAAACAACATATTAATTAAGATGTATTCATGTTTTTGTTTCATTGTTAAGATTACTTTCACCAGTACCCCTTAGTCTGTATTATTTACCATTGCCCATGTAACTGTAACAGTGCAGACAATTGAGTCTTTAAGAGATTGAAAAATGTCAAATGTTTTCCAGCTACGTAATTTGAATTTGACTTGATTTTGAAGTAATCCTAGAAAGGGGGATCACTCCCAATAGAAACGCTGAAACTGCCACAGGGGCTTCATGGAAACCTTACAGTTGTGGCAATGAGTGCGCAGTATCGCTTCCCCTCAGCACACAAGGCATACCGTTGAGGTATTTGTTGTGGTGATTGGTTTTAATGCTATGTAGGTACTGAGTTATAGATCTTTTAGTTGTGCATGCTTTGTTTACCATAATTTAAAATTACCTCAGATATGTAAACTAATATAGTTAAGTTGAGAACTTTATATTTTAATGTAAGTTGTACACAATTTTTCAAGAAAAAAGTGGTTTACTTATGGAAATTAATTGACGCATGATTGTAACCAGGTCCAGTTTGATTATTGAAAGCGATATGAAACTTGCTGTTTATTCATATATGGAATGATATATGCTTTACTTGGAGAAAACTGCAGTAACAGTGTTGAATTAAGCATTAAATTTAACATCGTACTTCGAAAGAGATGCAAGCATCACCAATTCTTTTCAATTTCTTCTAATTGATCTCCTATCACCCTGCTAAAACCGTTCATGTCACAGAGAATATGTCGGCCATCAGGATCCCCCCATCAATCTTCCAAATCTTATTTTACTAATTTGGAATCCATCAGATTTGTGAACTTCTTTTAAAAATCATGTTCCATATATTGCACTTTAACATCAATGAAATGTTTTGTAGTTTGGATCTGGAAAATTGGTGTTTTAAAATGCAAATTGACTTTAAAATACTTTCCCAATATTTATACATTTCCTACTCTGTTTTCAAAAGCAATCCATTTTATCTATGTTAAGGTATCTAGATTGTTGTGTCAGTAACTTCTTTCCTGACACAGTGAGATAAACTACTTTTGCGAGAGACAAATGCAACTAGAATATTATACCAAGCCTTATCATTCATTACACTCAAGTTTAGGTTCTCTGGGAAGAATGAGCTGGGATTTTCTCCATTTGTCTTGCTGCCTTATTTGCATAACTGAAACAGAAGATTGTGTTGGGAGCTCATTCCCGCCTACTCTTTCACTTTGGTTTTTCTGATTCAGGCAATCCTCTGGACAGGTAAATTGCTGTGCTGCTGATTCTTGACTTACCAAGTCTACTCCACGATTGACGTTCTCTTAATATCTTTGTGGGGCAGGAAGTACCATCTTTGGAGCTCATGGATGACCTTTTCCCTGTTTTCCATTTTCCTGCCTTGGCCTTTGCCATTATTAAACAAATATCAAATTGTGCTTGAAAGCAGCTACAATCCTAGAGGCCTCCCAACCCACTGAGCTATGAATAAACGGGGCAATGACTTGGAAACTGCCTCATTGGAACAAGACTACATGGATTCATTCAAACTTCAGAAAATATTATTATCAACGCTCCTTCTTGAAAAGGGTTAGTAAACTTGGAGGTGATTTGGGACCACCTGTGGCTCTGTTGTAAAAACATCTGTTGTGTAGAGGATTGCACTGGAAAGCAGTTGTGGCACATTAACTGGTGGAGGAGAGGAGGGGAAAAAGGATGGCATTTTTTGCATTTGGTGGTAAGATGTGTTAGATCAATCAGATGACCTCCATACTGTTGAACGCTGGATTCTGAACATATTTTATCTGTCAATTTTATCTTGAACTTCAACGGAAAGACCTTGAAATACTATTTCCAAAGAGCAGCCTGATTGACCTTAGTACAAGACGATGCATGGTCAACCTTTATTGTAAAGAGATGAAGATGGGGGAAAGAAGCTTTGTGATTGAGTTTTAGCCTTATTCCTTTGGAGGTCAAATTAGAATAAAGCATTATGATTAGCTTGCTTCGATCACCGGGCGGAGGAAGAACAAGGTCAGGCTTGGAGCATGCAGAATCATCTGAGTTGAAAGTTGTGAAATATTCAGTGATTCTTGATTTAGCCATTGAAATATCTGAGAGTTGGAGATGGAATGGCTGGAGGACGATAAAATAATCAGTAGAAGAACGGTGTAAGAACATTTTTGCAACAAATAAGAGAAAAGGCTGAAATCTGTTAAGAGTACACATTAAGCTTCTAAAATTATCATGAACCTGGTTTAGAAGGAAACAGAATTAATTTCAAAGACCAGTACCAGAATTTAAATTAAAAAAAGCCTTTTTATATTTTGAAGTCAGCTGATTTTCTAAAATGCTCACAGTGATTCCATGAATGGACTGTGTATGTAAAGCACAATATTGGAAATTTGGCTTGCATCAGAATTGGAAAATAATGAATAGTTTGAAGCTTAACTCTGAATTTCATTACTTTAGACAGGAAGATGGTGGTCAATTGCCCCAGCCCTAGAACATCAACTGAAGGATTTCATCAGGACAATGTCCTGGGCCTAATGGACTTTCTCTATTTCATCAATGATTACTCAAAGCCATTTGCGACTTCAGCAACTAAAGTAGCTTATATCTGCACGCAGCAAGATGGAAACATTGTTCAAATGGGGACTAGTAAGTAACCACTAGCACGTATGCCACAAAAGTGTCAGGCATTGAACGTTTCCACAAAAAGGAAATCTATTGCCCTAACCTTAATGTTCAATGACATTTTCATCACTGAGTCCATCAAAATCCTATGGGTCATTTATAAGAACTCAACTGGTCTACCCAGATAAATGTGTTTAAGAAGGAACTGCAGATGCTGGAAAATCGAAGGTAGACAAAAGTGCTGGAGAAACTCAGCGGGTGCAGCAGCATCTATGGAGCGAAGTAAATAGGCAACGTTTCGGGCCGAAACCCTTCAGATAAATGCTATGGCTGCATTAATTCAGAGGCTGGATATTCTATATTCATTCCCCTGACATCACATAACACTACAAGACACAAATCAGAAGCAGGATGTAATAATCTCCAATTACCTGGACGAGTGAAACCCTGACAATGCGGGCTCAATACCATCTGAGTCAAAGCCGCCTGCTTGATTGGAAGTCCATCAACCATCCTAAACATTTATTCCCCACACCACTGGCGTACAATTGCTGCAGTGCCTGCCATTTGCAAGATTTCCAGCAGTTACTCAACCAGGCTTTTCTGACAGAACTATTCAAACCCGAGAACTCTGCCACTGCGCAGGTATTATCGGTGCTTGGGGACTCCACCACCTCCAAGGATCCCGTCCAAATTCATCACCACACCATCGTGAGTAGGAAATTGCCTGGATCTAAATTCTGGAATTGCTTTTGTGCTACATGCTGCAACCAGAAGGATTGCAACTTTTCAAAGTGCACCACCTCAAGATAAATGACCGTACGCTTCACCCTGAAAATTAGTGGGGGGGGGGAAACAATGCAAGGAATATTTTAAGAATCCAGAAAAATGAGCTTTTTAGCTATAAGGCATGAAGAAGAAATGATGTCAGAAGGTATTGTAAAGCAGAGTAGCACAAGGGTGCTTTGAGGATGCCAGGCTTTATTAAAATATGGGATTCAACAGAGCTGGTGATCATGATGGAGGACAAGAAAGAGCATTAATTCTGTTTCAAGATCATCAAAATTGAGTTGGAGGCAAAAGGTGTCGTCGAGAAAATCCTGTACCTGAATGTGGACATTTGTATTATTTTCAGAACCTGCATCGTTTAAACTCAATCTTAATTGAGATTTAAAAATTGACATGTCTTATCTATATCGAAGTGCTGTTCAACACTTTTGTTCTTGGTGTGTATTCCTCAATAGATTTATGTTGGGTGTGCCAAATGAATAATGAGGGGAGTTGTTTTTTTTAAGCTTGTTGAATTAATATAAGGAATTCCGGAAATTAGAGTCAGACACTGATGCAAGATTGATATCGAAGTATGTACACCTGAATTGCCTTGGTATGGAAGGCCACGTGCTGAAACGTGGGATTAGTGTGAGTGGGTGGACATGATCGAATCAAGTCGGGTTATTATCCTACATATGAGAATCTTGCTTGCAACAGCATCACAGGCACATATACAAAAACACACAAATCTCACACAATTCTGCAAGACAATTAAAAAAAAAAAAAAAAAAGGACTACATGACACTAAAACACAATTGGGAAGAAAAAACAAGTCCATGGTAGTGCAAGAGAGGTCCGTACTATTCCATTGTCACAACAATATAAGGGTTGTGCATATTGATTCAAGAACCTGATAGTTGTATGAAAATAGCTGTACCTGAACCTGGTGGTGTATGACCTTGGGTTCCAGCACCTACTGCCCGATGTAGCAATAAAAATAGGACATGGGGATCCTTAATGATAGATACTTTCTTCTTAAAGAAGTACCTCATGTAGATGCTTTCGATGGTGTGAAGAACTGTGCTCATGATGGACTGGGCTGAATCCACCACTCTGAGCAGCCTTTGATTTGGAATAGCTGTTAGAGTATTCTGAGACTCTCTTGAATCTCTCTAAACTTCTGCTGAAGGTCTCTAAACTTCTAAGAAAGCGGAGGAGCTGGCGTGCCGCCTTCATGATCACATCTATGTGCTGGGCCCAGGACGGATCATCTGGGATGCTAAAGGCCAGGAATTTGAAGCTGCTGACTCTCTCCAGTGCGGACCCAACAATGAAATTTGGCACTTGGTCTCCTGACTACCCTGTACAAAATCAATGTTAAGACCTTGGCCAAAACACAAAGATTGAAGTAATTCAGCAGGTTGGACAGCATCTAAAATGGATAGGCGGAAATTCTCATTAGTTCCTTGGTCTTGTTAAGAGAGAGGTTATTGTTGTGGCACCACTCATCCAGGTGTCTATCTCCTGTACACAGACTCACCCACAGTTGGCTAATTAATTGATGGAATTGGAGCTGTGCTTAACCGCACAGTCATGAGTGTAAGGAAAGTGGACGTGGGACTAAGTGGGCAGTCTTGAGATGCTCGTGTGCTGATGGTCAGTGAGAAGCAGATGTTGCCTATGTGCCTGATTGAGGTCTGCCGATGCGGAAGTCAAGGATCCAGTTATAAAGGGAGGTACGAAGGACCAGATCTTGGAGCTTGGTGATGGGTTTGAAGTGGATGATGGTGTTGCATGCTGCAGGTGATGAACGGCAGCCTGACATGTGTACCTGTTATCCAGATGGTCCAGAACTGATGGAGCATCTGCTGTTGACCAAGGCAACTTGAAGTGGACCCAGGCCAAATGCCATGTTTTCATGCTGCATGGCTGTGAGCAATGCACAAACTTTATTAAAATATGTACTTTGGTGTATCGTTCAAGTATTTCTCCTCATGCTACAGTCCTTATTGAATAGTTTCAATTTCTTTCATTGGGTTGCTTTTGAAAATGGTATATTTTATATTTTTGGAGATATGAATCTTTTATTTAATCAAGCATAAAAATTATTCCCACTTAAGTGTACATTCTCTTATAACATTACACCCTTTTTCATTAACCTCTTCCCACTGCTGTTCATAATATTTGTATTACTAACTGGAACCGTATCTATTCACACAATTTTTAAGCATTGCCTTTGCAAGTTAAATGGTAATCCAAGGTAGTGAGTGCCTGCTTCAGCATTTCTCTGATGCTTGAAGCTATTCAGCAAAATGTAAGGTTAGAGAGTTGAAGGGAATTGGTGGAAATCAATGCAATGTGGGTAAGTTGAGTAGAAAACGTTTTACACTCTGTCTGAGAATGGCCACATTGGTACAGGAAATTTTTTTTATTGCAATGTTTGTTGGAGTGTTCCTGATAATGCATTTCCCATTATATGTCTATCTATAACAAAGCATTTTCCAATACAATTTATTTCCTACGGCACTCTTCATCTGCAAAGAAGTTGGCATTGGATCAACTTATCTTTATAGCCTTTCCAATAAGGCTCAAGTTTCCCCACATTTCTGCTTCCATTTTAGATTTGACCCCCGGCTGAACTTCCTCCCGTTAAGCTGGTACAAAGTAGTTTTGGCCCATCAGTCATCCAACATTACAGACGCAGGATCAGGTTGCAGGAGTCATGACTGTTTCATCATGCTGAACTCAGTTGTTTTAGTACACTGCGTTACCTACCTGCTCCTTTTTGCCACTATTTCTTCATGCTCCTTACTGCACACTGACATTTTGTCACTGCTTCACATATTCATCAAGATAATCCGATTTCAAGCTATATAACACTGAGTGCACGTTTCCTGTGACAGATCGTGGCAGTTACTGTTGTCTCCATGGTTTACTGAAGTTGACCACATTCAGTCAGGTGCAACCATGCTGCTTTTAGAGTCATTGAAGATGGGCAATTCCTATCAGCATCAGAAAGCGCTCAATCATTGCTCATTGGCCTGAGTGGGTTTCAAAACAACCAATGCAAGATCTTTAGAGATAAAAAAAAATCTCTTGTGCAATGCCCCAGGAATAGACCTGAGCCCTTACTCGGCCCTACATCACACTGTTTCCAGCTATGCTGCTGTCAGAAGTTTATTTTTATGGATGTTGAAACATTGTGTTTCTTGTGAATGGCCAGACTTGGTCAATAGTGTCCTGAAATCTTGGCTGTTGGATCAGAATTCAAAGAGTTGACTCCTGCATCCTACTGCAACTTAAGAATACTGCTTTGCAGATTCTCTGCTTAGTGATGTTTCTGAGATCTTGTTGATACCATTGCTTCCACAAACTTCAGCAAGTTCACTCTTACTGTATTTCATGCAAGATCATCTCAGATTTGCTTTATCCTTGCTGCTCAGACACTCCAACCTTTACCGCTCCTCATTTTATTGGTCTTGTGGGGAAATGCTTTCAGGAAACAAAGGATTTTCAATTTTCCAATGATATTTTAGCATCACTTACTGCATGTCTGAGCTTGTGTATTATATTTGACAGCATCTGTGGCATAATTGTATAAGGAACTCAGCAACCACTGGATTACTACCATTTTGGTTACCAATTGCTGATGGCACCTGCTCACCTGCCTTTAGATTTTCTCAGATCTACTCCAAATACTGCTCTTCCATCTGTCAATAGACAATAGTTGCAGGTGTAGGCCATTCAGCCCTTCGAGCCAGCACCCGCTGTCTTCTGATGCAGACGTTTCATGGCTAGAGTTGGACAATATTACTTTAAAGTGGTGCTTTACATAATTGACAGAAGTTCTTGCCTGTAAGCTTTGGTCATTTGTATATTACAAATGACTTGAGAACTTTGCACATATCTAATAGGCTTTACCCAATTACAGATAATTACCTTAGAACTTTATTTCCTTTGGGCAGTTTAATAACTTCTTCCCAAATTACGAAGTTTGAAGCAATATCACCTGATTTATGTTGAAGAGGATGAAGAAAAAAGTAGTTTGGCTTGGGCTTTAGATATTGATGTTACTCATGTACACAACGTGTCAGTTCTACTTGCTTTCCACCATGCAGCACAAATACATGTATTTTGTCTTTTACTTGTCATTTGGCGCCTGTTAAATGATCTGATGCTTGATTATTGGATCTGAATTATCTTCTTACATGGTACACATGCGCAGGATCCACAACATTGCTGCTGCTGCTGCTGCTTGACGGTTGCTGTTCTTGTGCCGGCATTTACCATTAAATTGCATTGTCAGTATTTCCAATCAATCTAGATGTGTCAAATATTGTATCACTTGAAGTTTTGAACACTTGGGTAAAAGTTTGCAACGGATTTCCGTGGCGTTGCCAAATGAAACTGCGCTTAAATAAACTTGATAATCTCTATCTGTCCTTTCATTACTTGATCAAGGTGCTCTTCCTAGTTAAGGAAATGTTAATTAACTTTGGAGAAACGAGACTGCAGACACTGGAATGAGCAAAAATAAAATGCTGGTGGAACTCAGCAAGTCAGGCCGCATCTGTGGAGGGTCATGGACAGACAATATATCTGGTGGGGACACGCCTCAGACTGATCAGTCTGAAGAAGTGTCTCGACTTGAAACATCGACTACCTGACCTGCTGAGTTTCTCTAGCAGTTTGTTATTTTGCTTTTAATTAAAGCATTTCATTGATTTCCACTTTCCTCTCGAGAATGTTCAAAGATTGAATAAGCATAATCTAGTTAGAAATTGAAAAATGACCCATTTTAAGAAAATAAAAATGTCAAAGAATAATTTGTGTTTGCCTTTAACATATGTTTTCGGTTTATTATCTCTAAAGTGTTAGGTTGAATCTGAACAGGAAGCTTGGTGGTAGTTGGCAACAGTTGCAGACTTTGTAGCTTGTTCAGTGTGACATTATTATTGCAGATTTAACCTGTTCACAAATTGCACTTTTATGAAACATTCTTATAAATAAAATGCTCATTTTATTTTATTAAACGCTTCCTGAAACCCTGGCATAACAATTTTATCCACTCTAATGAAAATCTGGCTTTTAATGCTATCATCTCAAATAGGTGTTATTTGATTTCTAAGTCTGGGACAAGAAAAGTTTGGAAAATCATGTCCAAGGACTCAATAACCGGGAAGTATGGTTCACATTCATAAACCAATTCATTCCAGTGCACTTTATATGGAGTCGAACAGAATTTGGTATGAAGATATTATTGATCAAAAGCTTGGCCTTTGTGGTTTCGAGGAGTGTTTTGAGGTAGCAAAGAAGTAGAAGTTGTGATGAGAAAGTGAGGGGGGTGTTATCTAAATAGCAGCTAACCTGATTAAAAACTAGATCCTTCCTAGATGACGAGGATTTCGATATTAGCAATATAGTCTGCCCTCCATAATGTTTGGCACAAAGACCCATCATTTATTTATTTGCCTCTTCTCCACAATTTGAGATTTGTAATAAAAAAATCACATGTGGGTGAAGTGCACATTGTCAGATTTTATTAAAGGGTATTTCACCATGTAGAAATTACAGCTGTGTTTATGCATCACAAAAACAATAATGCTTCATTCGCCAAGTATATTTTGCAACATATACGAGGAATTTAATTTGCCAAGTTGTCATACAAATAAAAAGCAACGGAACACACAAAACACATCTTAACATAAACATCCATCACAGTGAGCCTCCACATTCCTCACTGTGATGGAAGGTGAAAAAAAAGTTAAATCTCTTCCCTTTGCTCTCCTGCGGTCGGGGGCCGCGAGCCCTCCGTTGACGGGATGATCTTGACTCCCGTAGCCGTCGGCAGCCCTCCATGTTGAGGCGAGCAGCTCCTGCATCGGGGAGGGGATGTCAGCTCCCCCGCGCTGGATGATCGAACCCCACCTCGGGGCTGGTCGAACCTTCGGTGACATTGGAGCTCCCTGACATCCACGGCCTCTCCTGAGACTGCGAGCTCCCGATGTAAAGTCCACAGGCCGCCGTTGGAGCAATCCCAGGCAAGGGATTGACTCCGATGGTTAAGTCCACGCCTCCGCGGTGGGGCCCAAGGTCAGTCCGAGAAGACCTCCAGCTCCATCGATGGTAGGCCGCAGAGCGACCGGAGAATGCGACCCAAAAATTAACCGCATCTCCGATAAGGTAAGAAACTGAAAAAAAAGTTTCCCCCTCCCCCCACATAAAACCAGAGAACATTTACACAGATGTTTAACACATACTAGAAGTTTTTTTTAATGAAAAAACAAACAGATTGTTTGCGGGCCTGCCAATCATGCAGCGCCCCTGGTGGTCATAGTCTCCCCCAATTTCAGGGTACCATAATGTTTGGGACACAAGGCTTCACAGGCATTTGTAATTGTGCCTGTAAGTTTAATTGCCTCCTTGATGCAGGTATAGGGGAGCTCTCAGCACCCAGTCTTTCCATCACCTTTGGAAACTTATTGCTGTTTATCAACATGAGGACCAAAGTTGAGCCAATGAAAGTCAAAGAAGCTATTATGAGACTGAGAAACAAGAATAAAACTGTTAGAGACATCAGCCAAACCTTAGGCTTACCAAAATCAACTGTTTGGAACATCATTAAGAAGAAAGAGCACTGGTGAGCTTACTAATCGCAAAGGGACTGGCAGGCCAAGGAAGACCTCCACAGCTGATGATAGAAGATTTCTCTTTATAATATAGAAAAATACCCAAACACCTGTCTGGCAAATCAGAAACACTCTTCAGGAGTCGGGTGTGGATTTGTCAATGACCACTGTCCACAGAAGACTTCATGAACAGAAATACAGAGGCCACACTGCAAGATGCAAACCACTGGTTAGCTGCAAAAATAGGATTGCCGGATTACAATTTGCAAAGAAGTACTTAAACATAGAAAATACATGCAGGGGGAGGCCATTCGGACCTTCGAGCCAGCACCGCCATTCATTATGATCATGGCTGATCGTCCCCAGTCAATAATCCGTGCCTGCCTTCACCCCATATCCCTTGATTCCACTAGCCCCTAGAGCTCTATCTAACTCTCTTAAATCCATCCAGTGATTTGGCCTCCATTGCCCTCTGTGGCAGGGAATTCCACAAATTCACAACTCTGGGTGAAAAGGTTTTTCCTCACGTCAGTCTTAAATGGCCTCCCCTTTATCCTAAGACTGTGGCCCCTGGTTCTGGACTCGCCCAACATTGGGAACATTTTTCCTGCATCTAGATTGTCCAGTCTTTTTAAAAGAGCAAGCACAGTTCTGGAAGAAGGTCTTGTGGGCAGATGAGACGAAGATGAACTTATATCAGAGTGATGGCAAGAGCAAAGTATGGAGGAGAGAAGGAACTGCCCAAGATCCAAAGCATACCACCTCATCTGTGACACACGGTGGTGGGGGTGTTATGACCTGGGCATGTATGGCTGCTGTAGGTACTGGTTCACTTTTCTTCAATGATGATACAACTGCTGATGGTAGTAGCGTAATGAATTCTGATGTGTATAGACACATCCTATCTGTTCAAGTTCAAACAAATGCCTCAAACCTCATTGGCCGGCGGTTCATTCTACAGCAAGACAATGATCCCAAACATACTGCTAAAGCAACAAAGGATTTTTTCAAAGCTAAAAACTGGTAAATTCTTGAGTGGCCAAGTCACTCACCCGATCTGAACTCAATTGAACATGCCTTTTATATGCTGAAGAGGACTAGCCCCCAAAACAAGCATAAGCTGAAGATGGCTACGATACAGGCCTGGCAGAGCATCACCAGAGAACACACCCAGCAACTGGTGATGTCCATGAATCGCAGACTTCAAGCAGTCATTGCAGGCAAAGGATTTGCAACAAAATACTAAACATGACTACTTTCATTTACATGACATTGCTGTCTGTGTCCCAACCATTATGGTGCCCTGAGGTGGGGCTATGTATAAACACTGCTGTAATTACTACATGGTGAAACCAAAATGTATAAAAATGGCCTTAATTAAAATCTGAAAATGTGCACTTTTTTTTATCTCTTGTGGTACATGAGATGTGTACATCTCAAATTGTGGCGTACAGAAGCAAATAAATAAATGATGGGTCTTTGCCCCAAACATTATGGCGGGCACTGTAAGGGAAATTAGAAATTTAGCACGAGAGAGAGAAAGAGTTGTAGAACTCATTGGCTTTTCTGGTGAGTGAGTTTGAAAGTGGTGTGGAGGGGTAGATTGAGAACAGTATCTCCACAATAGGGTGGGGGCCAATTGTAATGAGATTTTGGCAGGATAAATAATTGAGGATTGGAAGGGACTGGTGGAACTGGTTAAAGAGATACACTTTACAAGAGCACACTAAAAATACGAGGGGCCAAATATTATCTATGGGGTAATGAGTTTTGTTTAGAGGCAATGCTGAGTTGATGCCACTGTTAAGAGACGGATGAAACTTATTTTGTTAACACTTGAGAGGAGCATATTTGAAAAAGATCCTTTTTAGTAAGAAATTGGAAAATACCCTAAATAGCTCTTGTTTATTTTAAACCTAGATATCATACCAGAGAAAGGATTTCAATACCTGAGATTTATCCCATCCCTACGAATGACGTGAATATTAAAAAAACCTACAGAAAGCAGAAATCTTAAATGAAATAGAAAATATTGGAATCTATGGCAAGGGAAGCGGTTGATGTTTCAGGTCAAAGACCCTACATCGGAACTAGAAGGAAAGAAAATAAGTGTTATAAAAGAAGATATTTCTGATAGGGTAGAAATTGGGCAACATGGGGATAAGCAGTAAACAAGGTTATCTAGACAATGTGTGAACTTCTGCATGGTCTATTCAGTGCTAGGGTGTAAAGGTCTTGGGTGTAAAGTGAATAGGCAAATTGGCAGGAGCATGGCATGGAGCACAGGATCAGCCATAAACTGAATAGTGCAGCAAACTCAGGGCCACAACCTAATGTCCCTTGTACTTACCCAGGTCTCTTGTCACCCTGCAAACACAGTTACAATAGAGTCGTATCACTGAAAGAACAACGTAGATTAGCTTGCAAAGTTCAGATCAGTTAAGGGAGCCAGGACGAGCATCAGTCTAAGCATTACATGCTCGACCTCTGCCACACCATGTTTCTAATTTTAGAAACCATTAATGTATTCTAATTGATACTACCCCAGAACTAGTGAATCAGATAGAATAAGATAGCTGCAGAGAGCACATGATTGTAAGCAAGGGGCAAAAGAGATGATGGAGGATTATTTGAGGTATTTAATTTTGAATCATTTTAAAATGTATTCATTCAAGTATTTCCAGTTTGAACATTAGAGCTAAGGAAAGTGCCACTGGTTTGTGCTTCCATTTTTTAAACATTAATGATATTAACATTTAACAAATAGTCCAGATTGATGATTTAAATTGATAAATGCCAGATTTTTCTCATCCGAGTGAATAAAAAGGTTTTGTTTGAAACTGCATTTCTAAAAAGAGGTTGAATTTGCTAGTGATTGGCTACTTTTGAAATCCGCTTCAGATACCCATGCTTAACTATACTTTCCAATTAAGCAAAGCTAATTTCAGAACCAAGTACAAATGCTCTAATGCTGTTATTGGTAGATTACTTTAACGTATTTATTTGTCATGCAATTTTTCATATCGCCTTCAACAAATTGCCCGACTAATCTTTCCCATATGTCCAGATCTCTCCTGTGTTTGAAACATTGCGCCAGGGTGGAGTGTAATTGTTTCCATGTTGCTTTGTGCAGTTTAAGGAATGCCAATGGGTTGACAGCAGCTCAGCTCGCCCTGGCTCAGGGGTTCGGTGAATGCTCCCAGTTCCTGTGCAGTGTGCAGAACCATCAGCTGAATGGTTTCTACACCAATGGCATCGCCAGCGGTCTGTACCGGGGTAACCTGATCACAGACGGACTAAACGGCTACACAGGAACTAACCGCAAGAGAAGCTACGAAGAATCTGACTGCAATGGATTTAAGAAACCTAGAACTGAAGGTATGCATCTTCATCCATTTATTCATGGTATTACTTTTCATAAACGTCATGTCAGATCATTTTTGCATTTGAGTTGTTATCTTGGGAATACTACAGTAATCACCCGAATAGAGAGAGGAACAAATATCATCCATCTTATGATTACATGCACCATCAGCTATAACTCGGTATACAGCTCTCTCACCTAATAGTAAGAAAGTACAGTTCATACGCACAAATTTGCTTCAGTACAGTGCTGAGGGAGTGCTGCACTCCCAGCAATGTTCTGTTTCAGAGGCAAGGTTACACTGAGAAAATCTGCATCCTCAGCTAAATACAATTGACTTCTGATCACTTGCACCATGCTTCCTAGGTCAATGTTTATTACTCAGGCAACACTACAAAAGCAATATCGGCATAGAATCCCTGCTGTTTTAATGATCTCGGCGTGCATGGATTAATTATTGTATTTTCTATGTTTTGACCATGATTCCACATTACTGACATTTGAACTACTTTGACAATTAAGGCAAATCACCTTATCATTTCACTTCAACATAGGATCTTCCATCATGAGATGAAGGGATTTTGTTTTCCCAGATGTTTTACCAATTTAAGGGTCTCCAAATAATCCCTTCCCTGTTCTAGACGTTCTGGAGCAATGGGACATTCCACAAGTAAAAACCCAACCCGAGTTCAGGAACACTTCATGAATGCCTCAAATAATTCACACAATTGTAATTCTAAATTTGTTTTTAACATGTAGCTTGGCCTTTCATTCCTGGAATACCTGGGGTCTGATTTTCCACTTGCTCGTTTTCTGGCTTTTTTTTCTCATATCCCTTTTTAACAATGCAAAGGATTTAAAACTGATCACTGCCGAGGACTCAATTCACATTTCCTCTGCTTGTAGTTCCTTCGAGCTAGGGATGGATCATAGTCTTGGATCTTGGCTTGATCCCGGAGAAGTGGGCAATATGATAACCTAGCTGTGAATACTCAATGCCAATATGTAACAGACTCCAGTCCCTGTCTCTCCACGTTTTCTCTCTGCATCCAGGCTCTCAATAATTAGGTGGGAATTGCTTGCACTTGTAGTGTGTATAGATCCCATCAGCATTGACTCAACAAACTGTTCCTGCACGGCATAGAGTCCAGTCAGTATTAACTATTCCTATTTGACTCATGTTCACCTTTGTATTCAAAACGTTTTAACTTGTTCCCCAAATTAGACATTTCTGCCTCCAGTGGAAATATAATTGAGATTCAATTTTTTCCTTTGCTATACACCTCCCACCTCTCCATACATCCCTCGCTACTCTCATTTCTCCATTCTCCACTTACCTCCTTACACTCCGACCCACCCTCTCTACCTACCCTCCATTTTCATCTCCACATTCCCTCCGCTCCCTACACTCCTTCTCTCCACTCTGCCCTCCCCCCCCCCCCCCCCTCTCGCTACACTATCCGCTCGGGCATTTTATTTATTTATCTGCCACATTTAGCATATTTGAGACATTTTCTAATACATTTAAAATATGTTTTAATATCCAACATCAGCACACTGCTTTGCCATGGAATAGCTGGACATTTTCCTGACAAGTTCAGGGATCTAAAATCAAATGGCAAGTATTAAAAATAGGGAGTGTAGGAATTTTGATTTCATTGCTTAAAAAAAGGTATCACATCACCATTGAAATAATTAAAATGCATTTTAATTAAAATTTACTGTGCAAAGGCATCACTGAGTGTTAGTTGTTGATTTTTCAGTAATACCAGGGGCACATTGAGAATTAATCAGGGTACACACAGTATGAGCATCATCAGACAAGGGTGCCTCACTGGTGGTGACACACAGGAGAGGTGGATGACGCACTCGGAGTAGCAGTCTGGCAAGCTGTGTACACACTGGGAGTGATTATCGGGAGAGGGGTGCAGTTACTGGAAGCTCTGTTGGGTGGGAAGTGTACTAGACAGTGGGTCACACTTGGAGTGACTATCAGGGCAGAGGTGTGTCAAACTGGGAACAACTATTGGGAGAGGGGTGTAGCACACTCGGACCATTGTCGGGAGAGAGTGAACTAAACTGGGAGTGACTGTCAGGAGAAGGGTGTGTCACGCTGGAAGCGACTATCAGGAGAGGGATATAGCATAGCGGGACCTTTGTCGGGAGAAAGTGTTCTAGACTGGGAGTGACTGTCAGGAGAGGGGTGTGTCACATGGGAAGTGATTATTGGGAGTGACAGCGCATTGGGATCGGCTGTGGGAGACGGGTATACCACATTGGGAGAGACCTTTGGGACAGATATACTGCAGTGATAGCATGCTGCCAAATACTCTGGTGTCGTAGACTTACAATGGAGCCCTCTGATAGACAGCTTTGATGTTTGCAGATAATATGGTTACTGCGGAACAAATTACAGGACTTGCAGTGGGTCCATGTTGGTAGGCTGGTCTCGTCTATGGAGCACGCCGATATGCATCTGTGCTTACGGCAGATTCCTCCTTCCCACAGCTCTAGGCATTGATGGCTTCTGGACAGCAGCAGACAGTATCGCCGATGACAACCTCGGCATCTTCGGTACAGAGCTGAAATCTCGTGCCAGTTCAGTTGGGGTTGGAGGAATCCCAGCTCAGGCCGACAACAATCAGATCACGATGGACCCCGCAGCTCAGGATGGGGTGTCTCTTAGGGGCCATGATTTTGAAGTCTTCACAGTTTCTCCCATGCAGACTCCGTGCCGCTGTCTCAATAAATACGCTTATGACTTTTGACGTCCTGCAGTTACAAAGGCTGCTTTTGCCCTAAGTGTGACTCGTGACCTAGACCGCTGCCTTCCAGCGATCCCTTACCATCGCCGCTCGATTGGCATAAAGGAGTGTTTTAAAACAAAAACATTTGTAAAACCTGAGCAACACTCATTTTGGAGCAATTGTTTCTGGAAAGCTGCCAAGGTATCAGCAGTGATTGTAATCCATTTGCTCTGGGTTGCCTGAGTCCTCATTAAGTACAGGTTTTTTCCTGCATGGATTAAATGTACAACATACCAGTGGAAATCTGTTCTATCTTGATCTTCGTCCGTTATGGTTTGCTTTGTTTGGACGTGTTGTCCCTCTGAAAGATCCCTCCAACCCACTCTGAAGAGTAATGAAGTACACAAGACTATCTACCCCTCAGATATTAACTCAAAAAGCAGACAATACTGCTGTAATCTCATTCCTTTATGTGGGATCTTATTGTGGAACATTGTATGCTCTGTTTCCTGTGTTATATTAGTCATGTTTCATAAATAACTTCACTAGCAGTGAGTTGCCCTGGGATGTTCTGAGGTTACAAAAGGTGCTGTAGAAACTTTTTTACTTCTGATAGCTTTGGTGCTTTGAGATGCTAACATGTCCAAACACCGTTTCCAGTAAGGTTTAAAAAATAAATAAATACCTTTGATACTTCAGTGCTGTTTTTTCTGTCTTTGTTGTTGGTTTTATTCTCATTCATTCATTAACGCAGCAACTCCCAAGCTGAGGAATCACTGTAAAAGCTTCTAACCTTGCTTATCCAGTATTAGCAAGCTGTTCAAGTGTAATTGCTTTCATAGCCAAGTCCTAGTTTATTCATCTCTGTGTCTGATGGATTGGTGCTGGCGTCCCGCTCAAGTGATGGTAGTCACTTCCCCGTTCCTCTGGTCTAGTTCAGACCCATACGATCATACCCAGTCTGCTGAGCTTACCTCACCTTACCAAATAGACTCGCAAGTGGTTACGAAGCTCTGAATATTTTATTCCTGCTGCAGAAACCTGGTAGCTCCGTGATGTTTTATATATGTGTGTGAGAATCTAATTTGTGCTGACTTTGATCTGCTGCAACAGAGATTTGCAGACATACAGGTTTGTAGGTTAATTGACTTTGGTTAAAAAAAAATTGTAAATTGTCCATAGTGTGTAGAATAGTGTACAGGGATCGCTGGTTGGCACGGACTTGGTAGGTCAAAGGACCTATTTCGGCGTTGTATCTTCAAACTAATCTCTAAACAAAACTAAAAAAACTTTATTTGGCTTTTATCACTTAATTTATCACCACTGCTGGGCCACAACACTCACAAGAGCACGACATCTGCTAAATCGACTAGACTGTCTTACCAATGTCTTACCAATCTGAATTTACAGAAAATAATATGAATTATTCACAAAGAGAACACTGGGAACACTGAAGTTTGACATTGTACAATGTTTGCATTCCACCACTGCTTGGAGAATGTTTCCTCCCCAGACATGAGCACTCTGTAAAACATAGCAAGGGGAGAACATCTTTGCAGAATGTAAACACTGATAGTACAGCCTCATGACTCAATTTACAATTTTCGGACAAATATGATTCCGTAATTGGATTTTTGCTAGACTGTAATTACAAGTTTAAACATTCAACCCCATAACCACTCAAAAGTCAACTTTACACTGATTAAGTAAGTAATCCATACCACTATATGCAGGAAAGGGCAGCCAGTGAATGTGATTCAGGTGCATATACTGAGCCTTGCACTGTAGTCTTATTTATTGGGTGCAAATCGGACCCGTTACTGAGAATTTCACACCTGCACCAAGGTACCAATGAGTGTAAGCCATGAAAAAAAAATATTCCAGCCATATTAATGCAGAATTTAAAAAAAAGATTGAGGTATGACAATAGGTGCAGGAGTATGCCATTCAGCCCTTCGAGCCAGCACCGCCATTCACTGTGATCATGCCTGATCATCCACAATCAGTACCCCGTTCCCGCCTTCTCCCCATATCCTTTGACTCCGCTATCTTTAAGAACTCTATCTAACTCTCTTGAAAGCATCCAGAGAATTGGCCTCCTCTGCCTTCTGAGGCAGAGAATTCCACAGATTCACAACTCTCTGGGTGAAAAAGTTTATTCTGGGTGAAAAGGAGATGGTGGGAAGAGGCTTAGAGCTTTTGATTCAATTAATCCATTTCCAGAGTTAGGAAATAACTGGTCCGAAATTCATTGCAGTACTTAAATGGTAGAGGATAATTATAGAAAGAGTGGGAGGGAGTATGGGGGAAAAAGCACCAAGCAACAACTTAAAATCAACCTGAGGTATCCCTGACTTGAACAGCAAAGTCTCCAAAGGTTTCCGTTCAGGTTTCCTAAGTGGGACAGGGGCATTACAGTACAAAGGCAAGGAGGTCTTGCTTCAACTGTAGAGTGAGACCGCACCTGGAGTACTGCTTACAGTTTTGGTCTCCATATTGAACAGAATATTTGATTTGGTGGGTGGGTGGGGGTACAGGAATAGATTACCCAATAGATTCCTTAAGTGAGGATTTGTCATGAGAAAAGACTGAGCAAAAATGAGTCTTTGGGAGTTTAGAAGATTTAGTTTAGTTTAGAGATACAGCGCAGAAACAGGCACTTCGGCCCACCGAGACCAGCAATCCCCGCACACTAGCACTATCCCACACACACTAGGGACAATTTACAATTTTACCAAGCCAATTAGCCTACAAACCTGTACATCGTTGGAGTGGAAGGAAACCAGAGCACCCGGCCAAAACCCACATAGGTCTTGAGGAGAACATACAAATTCTGCACAGACAACACCCGTAGTCAGGATTGAACCCCGGTCTCTGGTGCTGTAAGGCAGCAGCTCTACCGCTGCGCTGCTGTGCAACCCCTTGGTTTTATTTAAATGTATGGTTCTGAGGGAGCTTGGCAAGTTAGATGTGACAATGTTTTAACTACTGTGGAGGAATGGGCCCAACACTGGGTAAAATTCTCATCATAAGACAAAGTGAGTGGAGGAATTTCCTCTCAGACTGCAAATCTTTGGAATTCTCTGCGCTAAACTGGAGTGTATATGAATGGAGAGTTTGGGGGCCGGGTGGTGGGGCTGAGGACAACCATAAGCACTCTCTCCCTCAGGTATAGCAAAATGAAGGAGCTGTTCATCAACCAGGAAGTGGAGAGGAGAACATACCCCAGTCTGTATCAAAGGTGCCGAAGTGGAGATGGCTGAGAGCTTCAAGTTCTGTGTAATTACCAATCGGGTGGCCAATCCAACCACATTGACCGATACAGCACACCAGCGCCACAACTTCTTCAGAAGACTCGGGAAATTCAGCACTTCCCCAAGGACACTTGCCATAGAATGCTAAGTGATAGGAGCAGAATTAGGTCAATCGGGTCATGGAGTCAACTCTGCCATTCAATCATGGTTCACCTATCTTTCCCACTCAACCCCATTTTCCTGGCCCTTCTCCCCGTAACTTTTGACGCCCTTATGAATCAAGAACCTAGCAAACGTCGCTTTAAAAATACCCAATATCTTGACCTCCACATCCATCCATGGCAATGAATTCCACAGATTCACCACCCTCTGGCCAAAGAATATCCTCGTCATCTCCATTCTAAAGTTATGTCCTTTTATTCTGAGGATGTGCCCTCTGGTTCTAGACTATCTCATTACTGGAAACATCCTTCCTGCATCCACTTTATCTAGGCCTTTCACTATCTGGTAGGCTTCGATGAGATTATCCCCTCATCTTAAACTCCAGCAAACACAGACCCAGACCCAGCTCCTCATATATTAACCCAATCAATCCTGGGATCAATCTTGTAAACCTCTGGACCCTCTCCAATACCAGCACATCCCTCCTCAGTCTGAAGAAGGGTCTCGACCCGAAACATCACCCATTTGCTCCAGAGATGCTGTCTGTCCCGCTGAGTTACTCCAGCTTTTTGTGTCTTTCTTCGGTTTAAACCAGCATCCTCAGATATGGGACCCAAAACTGCTCACAATGTACCAAATGTCGTCTGACCAGTGCCCTCAGCATTGCATCCCTGCTTTTATATTCTAGTCCTCTCGAAATGAATGGTAACATTGCATTTTCCTTCCTTACTACCGATTCAACTGCAAATTAACCTTTTGGGAATCCTGCACCAGCACTCAAGTCCCTTTGCACCTCCGATTTCTGAATCCACTCCCCATTTACAAAATAGTTTGGACTTATTCCTACTACCAAATTGCATGACTGCACAATTGGCTATGCTATATTCCATCTGCCACTTCTTTGCCCACTCCCAACCTGTCCGAGTCCTTGTGCAAACTCCTGACTTCCTCTACACCACCTACCCCTCCACCTATCTTCATATCATTCACCAACTGTTCTGCCCAAGATCACAAGAAAATGCAGAGAATTGCCGATTCAGCACTGTCCATTATACAAATACAGCTTCAAGTTGTCTTTCCTGCTTTACCAGCATCCGTGTGCAGGTTCCGTATTCGGGAACGTTAGAGACAAAGTTTGTACTGGTTTCCCACCAATGCTCAAGCACATTTGCAGTTGTGCACCTTTCACAATTTCACAGCATTGAATGGATTCTAGGAGCCCGAGTACCAAACTCGACTCCTGGAAACCTGATCATCTTTTAAAGATCAATAACAGTACATGCTCACATTATTATCAGTTTTATCCACTTTCAGGATGTAGGCAACCCCAGGCAAAGCTTGTTTCTGGACACTAGGAAATCCATTTCAGTACCATAGAAATGATCCTCGTGGCATGCATCACAGCCCTTGTCTCAGAAAGTATTGCTGTAGTCCAGCCATCGTTTTCCCCAGGTCCAGGACGATGGGCCGAATGGCCTAATTCTGCTCCGAGAACTTATGAACATGTTCCAGGCCAGTTCACCACAAATGGATGGATGGATTGAGAAGCAAAGAAGTTCCTCTAGAAAGCTCATTGTTCCATTTCTTCATCCTCCAACGTCTTTGTTCGATTCTCACTGTATCTGCCCCACATTGTACTTGTGCATATGACAATAAACTCATCTTGACCGATTTTGCTCCTAATATAGTTTTTTTAAACTTTGCAGTCACCATGCAATAACAAAATTGAGCAATTCAGATCAATCCTTTGAGGGGGAGAATCTAATTAGCCTGGCCCTGTGTGTGTGTGTGGGTAAAAAGGGAATGTTCGAGTCTTCAGGATTAACAAAGGAAATCAAAGCAGGTGATGGACTTTTCCCCAGTTCCAGCCTCTCCCTCGTCTTCAGTTTATATCTCCATACCATGCCTTCAGCTACTTGGGCCCTGAGCTCTGTACGTATCTCCTTCTCGTTAACACCTGCTGTGTTCATGGTGTCAGTCCTTGTTGTTCCAGGATGTATCTCAAAATTTGTTATTGTTACAGGTCTCAAACATCCATGTAAGCGAAGAGATTACACGGCTTAAAAACAAGCAGTGGCAATTTCTTCCATAATCTTGACAAGAAATCTTGCCGACTGAATTGAATAGACTAGAATAGACTTTAAAGGACACAATACTGTTGCTGAAGGCTCCATCGTAATTCCTCAGACTAAGTCAGTAGCCTGTGGCCTGTGAGAGGATGCACAGAAGCCTGCAGGTCTCGTATATGATCAAGTCCAAGCGAAAATTACCTCTGGACCTCCTTTTCTTAGTTTCGATCTCACTTTCACCTTGAAGATTTTCAGTGTGAGGAAGATACAGAATCAAGGAAATGTACAGCATAGGAGACCATTCAACCCATCAAACCTTGGTGGCGCAGCGGTAGAGTTGCTGCCTTACAGGGCTTGCCGTGCCAGAGACCCGGGTTCGATCCTGACAACGGGTGCTGTCTGTACAGAGTTTATACGTTCTTCCCATGACCACGTGGGTTTTCTCCGGGATCTCCGGTTTCCTCCCACACTCCAAAGACGTACAGGTTTGAGGGTTAATTGGCTTGATATAAATGTAAATTGTCCTTAGTGTGTGTAGGATGGTGTTAATGTGCGGGGATTGCTGGTCGGTGCGGACTCGGTGGGCCGAAGAGCCTGTTTCCGCACTCTACCTCTAAATTAAACTTGGTTGGATTGACAGAGGAGTGCAACTCTGATGAAATGACTGAGCTGTGCATTGTCACCGTCTGAATGACAGGCCTCTGAAAATGCCTACAAGTGGCTGCCCATCATTCTCACCGCAGTCTGATTACAGAAGCTGGCCATCACCAAGGTCTGAGATGACAGTAACACACCGTGCCTTGATATAACCAAGGAGCTTTGAAAGATGTCGCCCAGTCAACGGGACCCAGATGTTACTTGACAAGGAGACTGGGTTTCTTCTGGTTGGACCGAACACACAAATATTTTCGTATCAACCTGGATATCAATGGTTTCATAATGAACAAGAGAACATTCTTTGACTAATAATAAATATGGAAGTTAGAGCTGATGGTACCTAAATTATTTAGTTGGATCATTAACCGGATTTGATAAAGGAACTTGAGGTTAATGAACCATTAGGAGGTAGTGACCATATTATGGTCAGGTTTAATCTACAATTGGAGAGGAAGAAGGGTGGATCGGAAGTGTCAGTGTTACAGTTGAATAAAGGGGACTATGGGGCCATGAGGGAGGAGCTGGCCAAAGTTGACTGGAAAGATACCCTAGCAGTGGAACAACAGGTGTTTCTAGGAATAATACAGAAGGTACAGGATCAGTTCATTCCTAGGAGGAAGAAAGATTCCAAGGGGAGTAAGGGGCGACCGCGGCTGACAAGGTACGTCAGCTTTGAGAAGGCTGAATAAAAGAGAAAAAGTACAACGTAGCAAAGATGAGTGGGAAGCAAGAGGATTGTGTAATGTTTAAAAAGCAACAAAAGATAACTAAAAAGACAATACGGGAGAAAAGATGAGGTACGAAGGTAAGCTGGCCAAGAATATAAAGGAGGATAGTAAAAGCTTCTTTAGGTATGTGAAGAGGAAAACAATAGTTAAGACCAAAGGTGGACCCTTGAAGACCGAAAAAGGTGAATTTATTATGGGGAACAAGGAAATGGCAGATGAGTTGAACACGTACTTTGGATCCGTCTTCACTAAGGAGGACACAAAAAATCTTCCTGATATAGTAGTGGCCAGAGGATCTGGGGTGACGGAGGAACTGAAGGAAATCCACGTTAGGCAGGAAATGGTGCGGAGTTGACTGATGGGATTGAAGGCTGATTAATCCCCAGGGCCTGGTGGTCTGCATCCCAGGGTACTTAAGGAAGTGGCTCTAAAATCGCGGATGCATTGGTGATAATTTTCCAATGTTCTATAGACTCAGGATCAGTTCCTGTGGATTGGAGGGTAGCTAATGTTATCCCACTTTAAGAAAGGCGGGAGAGTGAAAACAGGTGCTGGAGTGGAGATGGCTGAGAGCTTCAAGTTCTGTGTAATTACCAATCGGGTGGCCAATCCAACCACATTGACCGATACAGCACACCAGCGCCACAACTTCTTCAGAAGACTCGGGAAATTCAGCACTTCCCCAAGGACACTTGCCATAGAATGCTAAGTCATAGTAGCAGAATTAGGTCAATCGGGTCATGAAGTCAACGCTGCCATTAAATCATGGTTCACCTATCTTTCCCACTCAACCCCATTTTCCTGGCCAGTTAGCCTGACATCGGTGGTAGGGAAGATACTGGAGTCAATTATAAAAGATGAAATAGCTGCACATTTGGATAGCAGTAACAGGATCGGTCCGAGACAGCATGGAGTTACGATGGGGAAATCATGCTTGACTAATCTTCTGGAATTTTTTGAGGATGTAATTAGGAAAATGGACAAGGGAGAGTCAGTGGATGTAGTGTACCTGGACTTTCAGAAAGCATTTGATAAGGTCCCACATAGGAGATTAGTGGGCAAAATTAGGGCACATGGTATTGGGGGTAGAGTGCTGACATGGATAGAAAATTGTTGGCAGACAGGAAACAAAGAGTAGGGATTAACGGGTCCCTTTCAGAATGGCAGGCAGTGACTAGTGGGGTACCGCAAGGCTCGGTGCTGGGACTGCAGCTATTTACAATATACATCAATAATTTGGATGAAGGGATTCAAAGTAACATTAGCAATTTTGCAGATGACACAAAGCTGGGTGGCAGTGTGAACTGTGAGGAGGATGCTATGAAAATACAGGGTGACTTGGACAGGTTGGGGGAGTGGGCAGATGAAGTTTAATGTGGATAAATGTGAGGTTATCCACTTTGGTAGCAAAAACAGGAAGGCAGATTACTATCTAAATGGCGACAAGTTGGGAAAAGGGGAAGTACAACGGGATCTGGGGGTCCTTGTTCATCAGTCTATGAAAGTAAGCATGCAGGTACAGCAGGCAGTGAAGAAAGCGAATGGCATGTTGGCCTTTGTAACAAGAGGAGTCGAGTATAGGAGCAAAGTTGTACAGAGCCCTAGTGAGACCACACCTGGAGTATTGTGTGCAGTTTTGGTCCCCTAATTTGAGGAAGGACATTCTTGCTATTGAGGGAGTGCAGCGTAGGTTTATAAGGTTAATTCCTGGGATGGCGGGACTGTCATATGCTGAGAGAATGGAGCGGCTGGGCTTGTACACGCTGGAGTTTAGAAGGATGAGAGGGGATCATATTGAAACATATAAAATTGTTAAGGGTTTGGACACGCTAGAGGCAGGAAACATGTTCCCGATGTTGGGGGAGTCCAGAACCAGGGGCCATAGTTTAAGAATAAGGGGTAAGCCATTTAGAGCGGAGACGAGGAAACACTTTTTCTCACGGAGAGTTGTGAATCTGTGGAATTCTCTGCCTCAGAGGGCGGTGGAGGCCGGTTCTCTGGATACTTTCAAGAGAGAGCTAGATAGGGCTCTTAAAGATAGCTGAGTCAGGGGATATGGGAAGAAGGCAGGAACGGGGTACTGATTGTGGATGATCAGCCATGATCACATTGAATGGCGGTGCTGGCTCAAAGGGCCGAATGGCCTACTCCTGCACCTATTGTCTATTAAGACTGTAACGGGTTATGATTAGTTGAACTAGGCATGTTGTTGAGGTACTCATACCAAATTAGCCTGTGAATACACTTGACATGGTTTAAGGCAGTGTTTGTTGATCATCATGGATAGTTTCACTCAACATTCTTGTCTGAATTAGCAGCATTTTCACCGTGACGTTTCAATCTAACTGTTTAGTTTATTGCCGCATGTACCGAGGTACAGTGGAAAGCATTTTGTTGCGTGCCATCCAGTCGGCGGAAAAACTATACAAGCCGTCCATAGAGTTCAGATACAGGATAAAGGGAATAACGTTTAGTGCAAGTCCAGTAAAGTCCGATTAAAGATAGACTGAGGGTCTCCACCGAGGTAAATTGTAGGTCTTCAGTTGTTGAGAAGACTGTTCAGTTGCCTGATTAAAACTGGGAAGAAACTTTTCCCTGAATCTGGAGGTATGCATTTTCAAACTTCTGTACCTCTTGCCACATGGAAGAGGGTGTGTCCGGGGTGTGACTAGTCCTTGATTGTGCTGGTGACCTTGCCGAGGCAGCGTGAAGTTTAAATTGTTCACAGGGTTTAATTGAATGTGGGATTATATTCAATCTCTTATTTTAAATACTGTTTGTACAAGTTAATACATATATATACACATGAATCATAATTCACTTCTACTGCAGGTGAATGAATAAGGAGGGCCATCATCAGGCTCTTTTCACCATGTGGGTTTCCATTCCTTGAAGATTCTTTATCCCTCTCTCTTTCCTCTCCTTGGTCTTTGCTCCTCCAATCTGCTACAAGCTGACTTCATTAGACTTTTCTGGACATCTTGGCCTCTGTTTCTTCTGGCCAAAAGGTTAAAGAGTGAGTCAGAACATAATCCCTGTCAATGGCCTGGTGTTGAATCTGTGTCACGTTCATGAATGGCAGGGTGGGATTTCAAAGAATGAAAAAGGCGATAAGAAAGGTCTCACTGGTGGTGCCGTTCCTTTCATTCAAAACGTTCTCTCAGCGGAACATAGAACCTATTCAGGGAAAGACAACTGGGAAATATTAAAGTTCTAATTCACTGATTTTGGTGAAAAGTAGTTTGTTGCCGCACAAAATATTAAGATATTAATATTAAGGTTAAATAGCCAAAGGAAATGGCAGAACCAGGAGGTGTCAGTGGAGAGAAGAGGAAGAGAGATCTCACCAAACTAGCATGGACTGAGATTCGGGGTGGGTTTTGTGGGATAGGCCTGATCCCCGTAGTTAGTCTGCACATCAATGTAACGTTATGCTCTGTGGTTCCAAGTACACAATACTTGTAAAGCTTAAAATATGTGCAGCTAATTAAATTCTTCCAGCAGCTTTGTACACGTGTTATTCTACACCTTCTGTTGCAACAATAAAGAAATCTCAATACTGAACCAAATGTTCCAGTCCCGTACTTTGGCTAGTTGGCTTATTTTTAATGTTACATTATTCTTCTGCATGGTTCCCAATCAGTTTCACTCCCCAGCCCTGATAGGTGACAACTCGTGGTAATTGCATCTTGTGAGTGTTCTGCCCCTAAAATGGGATTCTCCGTGACCCGGACTGGAGTTAAAACTGGCTCCATTCCCTGTAGGGTGCAGTCAGGAGCTGAGTTTGCAGCCAGTGCTTTGCTACCAGGTAGGATGTCTTGTGAAGATACACAGAACCCATGGCAGAAACTTTGAAAAGGAAGAATCCCGTCCCTGGAGCTAAAACTCTAGGCAAAAGGTACAGACGTCTGAAAATGCACACTTCCAGGTTCAGGAGCTGTTTCTTCCCAGCTGTTATCAGGCAACTGAACCATCCTACCAACAACTAGAGAGCAGTTCTGAGCTCCTACCTACCTCATTGGAGACCCTAGGTCTATCTTTGATGGACTTTACTGAACTTTATCTTGCACCAAGCGTTATTCACCTTATTCCCCTTATCATTTATCTGTACACCGTGGATGACCGGATTGTAATCATGTATAGTCTGACTGGTCAGCACACAACAAAAGTTTTTCACTGTACCTCGGTACACGTGACAATAAACTAAACTAAACTAATTGAAAGGCAAGGAAGTTTATCATTAAAAAACGCAAGCAATCTCTCCTTCCCAAAGCCTATTGCATCTTATCATCATCCTCAAATTTGCTGCACTAACTTAACTTAAGCTCCCTGGTCTTAAGTGTAAAGCCACCTCAGCACCGACTGACTGTCCCCTCACTCCTAATAAGGTTCTCCATGCCTGCCAGCCACATACCCGATGGAATCACCATCCTCTACACAGCAGTCATGAGCACCAGGTTGAAATCCTGTTCCTGCTTCAAATCAGCTTTCTCTCCTTCAGAGCTACTGGATCCAACACCTCCTCCCCAGCCTTTCCACACTTCCCCACAGCCACCTGCACCAGTGTAAACACCGTGGTGTGATTTCATGTTTAATTAGACGAGTGTAGCTGGGACATGTTGGCCGGTGTAGGGCCTGTTTCCACACCGTATAACTCTAGACTATGAGTCTTAAGTTGTATAAACGTTTGTTGCCGTGTTGCTGGTGTATGGTGTAGTGGGAGGAGGGACTGGAGGTATCGGGTGAATTTGGTTGCAAGGAAGGATGGGGAGTGGCTATTCAATGTTCAGAGCCAATACCTGCCTGGTATCCACACAAATATCTGCTACTTGCAGCGTAACAACCCGACCACGACCTTACCCAACACCTGATCTTCACCCCATCCAACACCCTGACCACCCAACCCAACACCTCACCACTACCCCACCCACACCCTGACCAACACGTCCTACATTAGACCTTCACCCCAATCACCACCCCACCCACGTCCAAACTCCACTCCACACACACCCCGATCACCACCCCAACCATCCCATCACCTGATCACTACCCCAACACCCTGACCACCACCTCACCTATCTCCGACCATCACCCCACCCAACACCTGACGTTCACCTCACTCAACCCAACACCCAACGTCCTCCTCACCCAACCACCATCACATGCCAACACCCGACCACTAACTCACCCAACAACCAGACCTCATCCCCACCTGACCACCATGCCACCCAACACCCAGACCTCAACCCCACCTGACCACCATGCCACCCAACACCCAGACCTCAACCCCACCTGACCACCATGCCACCCAACACCCAGTTCACAACCCCACCCTATTCCTGGCCATCACTGCACCTGAAGCCCCAACAACCACCCAGCCCAAGAGCCAACCAACACCCAACCACCACCACCTCCAACATCCGACCCCCACCCAACACCCCAGCCGTAATTCCAGCCAACATCTGATCTCTTTGGCTCGACTACCTCACCCAACAACTGCCCCAACTCCATCACAGTCTGAATTCACTTTGGACCCCCACTCCCCCTCATGTATTCTTCACCTTTAATTTTTTTTGTGTGATTGCGTGTGCATGTGAGAGTGTGAGTTAGTGTGTATTGAGCGAGAGTGTGTGTGAATCTGTTGGTGATTGTGTAGGTGTGATTAAGTGTGTGTTAGTGTGTATTAAGTGAGAGAGAGTGTGTGTGAGAATCAGTATCAGTGAATGAATGAGTGAGTGTGTGTAACCAAGCTATGCCTGGAGGTCCACGAACCAGCCCTGCCTCAGACTGTTGCCGCTATGGGAGCTGGGGATGATGTCTACCCCTGCATGATATACACATGGTGCCTCAGTCGATTGAGACGGTTGTTGATGGTAGCTGTGAGTCTGCCCAAAACCAATTACAATTGCGATCTACATTCATTTCTGTCCCAACTAAAGGGTGTTAATAGTTTAAAATGGTCCTGAGAAGTAACATTTGAAATGTTCCCACTCCCGCAGGTCTGTTTCTCAGTACCAGTGCAGGAGGCTTCAGTTTCCTGGACAAGCCGGTGACCAACCAAGCCTCTGCCAATGGGTTTGCCCACAGTTTCAGCTTCACCTCCCACCAAGTGAACGGAGGGAACGGCGACTTGCGCGGAATGGCCGCAGAATTTACCGGCGGTTTTTGCAACGGGCCTGCCTCACCCCCCCGCGGCGGAAGCACATTTCAGGGCCAGGGGGTGGTGGTGGGCTCGGGGCTCTCCCCGCCGTCATCCGAAATGTGCGGTGCCCTCCACCAGAACGGCAGCCCCAGCAACTATGTGGCCGCCAAACCGCTCACAGAAGGGCTCCATGGCGAACACGACCCACTCCACTACGGCCACTACCACGGCTTTGGAGACACGGCCGAGAGTATTCCCGACAACAGTTACATGGAGCATTCCAGCTCGGTCAAGGTGGAGCAGAGTTACAACAATGCGGTCTGTAGCGCAGTCCACCTCTTCCACGGTTCATAGGGTGGATTGCTGAGGAGCTAGTCACGGGTGGCGGGTTGATGCTTGATGGCGTCTCTATAGTTGGTCACACTGATTGTTTCCCTTATAGGAGTAAATACAATGCTTGAACATTGGAGATACATTTCAACTTAAAATGGTATTGTCATGTTTCTCTGAAATTCAGGTTGGGATCCACATCCCCTGGGAGCGTGGTTGGTTGTGGTGACCATTCCCTCAGTTGATGGAGAATTATTTTTGGCCAAGTTTGTTATTGCATTGGCTCAATAAAACTGGCTCATAGAAACATAGAAAATAGGTGCAGGAGGAGGCCATTCAGCCCTTCGAGCCATCACCGCCATTCATTGTGATCATGGCTGATCGTCCCCTATCAATAACCCGTGCCTGCCTTCTCCCCATATCCCTTGACTCCACTAGCCCCTAGAGCTCTATCTAACTCTCTTAAATCCATCCAGTGATTTGGCCTCCACTGCCCTCTGTGGCAGGGAATTCCACAAATTCACAACTCTCTGGGTGAAAACGTTTTTCCTCACCTCAGTCTTAAATGACCTCCCCTTTATTCTGAGACTGTGGCCCCTGGTTCTGGACTCGACCAACATTGGGAACATTTTTCCTGAATCTAGCTTGTCCAGTCGTTTTATAGTCAATAAAACTGGGAGGCAATTTTTGTAAAAACCACAAATATCACTTTTGTTTACTTTTGTTCTAATGATTAAACGCCAGGGATGGAACTTGTAACTGGAGCTGGTGATGGCCCTGGCTCTGTAAATTCTTCCCACATGAATGGAACTTTTTACCTTTAATTAGTGATAAAATTATGGCTCTTTATAATTTGTGTTTTTGATAAACTATTTTACAGTGGTTGTCCGTTGTTGAAAAAACCCATGGTGTGGATATGTCAGTCTAGCAATCAGCTATTTATGATCTGGGTTAACTCAAGGCCACATGGCCTGATCCCACAAGTGATGATCATGGAAAGTGCTCAGTGAATCTGGTGATCTGGCAAACTGAGAGATGGCAAAATCCCAACTGCTCCGATGTTTGTTGTGGAAGAAACCGTTCTCTCTACCAGCCTACCACTTTGTGACCAGCCCACACAAATATCCATCCATAAAATACATAAATGTTGAGAGTGATGATCTGACCTATGTTTCAGTCTAGACATTACCAATTTATTGGCAGGTTGGTACAACCATATAACCATAGAACATTGATGTGTGTGTGTTAACGATTGATGGTTACATGTTTAATGTGATGAAAGATGTTTTCTTACAATTGTATACTTACAGCCATTTCTTTTCTTTTCTGCATGATTGAGAATTCACACCAGCGCTATCCAACTCTGTTTGGTTCCTAGCTCTCTGCAAATCTTGGTTGTTGGGTATTGGTTATCTCAGCAAGTTGATGTTCTGTTTAAAAAAAAATAAAAAAATATGTGTGTTTCTATCCATTTATAAACGAGATATAATTGTTAAATTTATATTTGAAGGAAAGTGCGTACTTCCGACGATTTCTGCCTATAAACATGTTTAAAACCATTGTACTTGCAATAATTCTCTCACTGCATGTTTCACATTTACCTGCTGCATTGGAAACTTTTACTTGTTTTTGTAAAATGATCGGTTTACAAAGGTATGAATAAAGATTTTTCACAATATTGTTTAAAAAAAAACCTGCCAAGCTGTGTTTTGTTTTGAGCAATCTGAACGTGGTCTATCAATTATCCCAGTTTTATTCTTTTCACCTCCATTTTCTCATTGACCTATTCATAGCTTGTTGGATCTTAGATGGGTATTTCAGAATATTACAACCCAGCAGCATGAATATTGTTTTCTCTACCTTCGTAATGCTTGCATTCCCTCTTTCTCCGTCCCTCCCCCACCGTTGTCCTCTTGTTAATTTAACAATTTGTATTCCTTTGTTATTACCTCGTCTCCAGCCAACAATGGACCATTGTGGGCTCTACCTTTCCTGAGTGCACGGTGCCATCTGCTTTGTTCTCTATCTTCTCATACCTCTAGTGTCCCCCTCCCTAACTCTCAGTCTGATGAAGGGTCTCGACCCAAAACGTCACCTATTCCTTCTCTCCAGAGATGCTGCCTGACCCGCTGAGTTACTCCAGCATTTGATGTCTTATTTCAGAATATTGAATGGTTTCACTACAAACAGATTTAATTGACCAGCATCTGTGGCTGACTTCACACATTTTTATTCTCTCTTAAAAGCAGACGGAGCATTTCTGCTGTTGTGACTGATTCTGATAACTTGCAACTTGATAATTTAATGGCTCAGTCCAGCAGACCAGTTTACATAAATAGAAAGATAAAATTTGAGTCTCAGAGTGTTAACACTTTCATTGAGATTGTTTTTTGTAACTCACTGGCCAGGCAAGCTGTTAAACACCAGTTGCAAGCTTGTTCTGGTACAACAGAGGCCTCAGCCGAATATCCACAGCCTTCGTTAATATCAGGCTACCCTCCACGGTCTACATCACAGTACATCTCACATTTTGATCTTGTTGCATTACTGTCTGACCTGCCAAGACTCATTGTGCGGAAGTGGCACATTCTTGATAGATGATGAAGAAAGGGTCAGCGGTTAGCCCTTGGCCTTTCACCTTTCTCGTGCAAGCGACTCTGAGTCCTTTGTCACTTGAATTGTCTAACAGCTTGCTTTTCTCAATTAAATGAGGAATGTGAACTCAGTCATTTAAGTCCACACCAGAGGATGTGATTTATTTGATGAACGATGAGGTAGGAAATTACGGGTACAATTGAATCTCCCGATGAAAACTACGTTATTGCTTGGTTTATAATTGGATCCATCTTCTTAAAGTTCCTCTCAAAAGTCTGTGTGAGTTTACAATATCTGGTTTCCAATGTCTGGTTCCCCACATCACAACAGTGACAAAACTTCAAATAGCACTCAATAGGTGCTCAAGCACTTTGGGTTGTATTGAGAAGGTGAAATATCTGAGCAAAATGCAATTCTTTACCGGCTGTTGCGAAGAGAGATGCTCCCAATTCCGAGAGGCCAATGAACTTGTCACAAGTTGAAACGATGATGAATAATTTGTCGAGACTAAATCTGCAAAATGAAGTAAGCAGGGATTATACAAACATTGTCCAACGTGCAGAACACTCCAGCAAATCAAACAAGCAATGTTCTATGTCAACTGGCTAACATTCATTAATTAAGGGCCTGTCCCACTGTACGAGGTAATTCAAGAGCTCTCCCGAGTTTAAAAAAAAAATCAAACTCATGGTAAGCACTTAGAATGTACTTAGCAGGGATGTCTCTTAGCGGCTCGTAACGCTAACGGCAGGTACTCGGGAAGTGCAGTAAGCTCGTGAAGACTCGTGAAGATTTTTCAACATGTTGAAAAATGTCCACGAGAGCCCTGAGTACTTACGAGCGGCAATTACCGTAAATCTCCGAGTTCGAATCAGGAGGAACTCGGGAGAACTCTTGAATTACCTCGTACAGTGGGTACTTAAGACCTTATTTTAAGCTTAACTGGATCCCCTGTTAGAGTCATACAACATGGAAACGGGCCTTTCAGCCCTACTCCGTGCCGATGGAGGATCGTCAAATTTTATTACAACTGAGGATTGATTAATTCCAAGATACAGCATGCAAACAGGCCCTCAACCCACTGAGTCCACACCGACCTTCGATCATCCGTGCACACTAATTTTATGATATCCCACTTTCGCATCCATTCCTTACACACCAGGAGCAATTTACAGTAGGCAATTAACCTACAAACTCTCACGTCTTTGAGATGTGGGAGAATACCAGACCACTCGGAGGAAACCCACACGGTCACAGGGAGAACGTGCAAGCTCCACGCAGATGGCACCCAAGATCAGGATCAAACAACTGATGCCATGAGACAGCAGCTCTACTAGCTGCACCACTGTGCCACCGTATTTCATAGTCAAGAATAAAAGGTATTTAATTGTCATATGTACCGAAACTGAACAATGAAATTCTTACTTCCCACAACACAACAGGTTTGTAAACACTGTACACAATAGATAGCATAAGAAATAAATAAAAAGTCAATTAATTTAAAAAAACACAATATAGTGCAAAACGAAACAAAGACCCAAGTGCAACCAAGACGATCATATTTCAAAGTTTAATTGGAGTTTGAAGTGTTCAAGGGGCCTGATGGTTGTTGGGAAGGAGCTGTTTCTGAACAAGGAGCTCATAGTTTTCACACATACCTTATTTCCAATGGCAGGAGTGAAATGAGAGCATTGCCAGGATGGTGTGAGACCTTGTTAATACTGGCTGCCTTTTTTAGCCAGCATCTATAGATTTTTTCAATGGTGGGAAGTACTTGCCTGACCATACCTGTGCCTGTGTTTGAACTGTGAATCCTATTGTTACTGTGGACACAGAAGGTACAATTACTCTAACTAGACACTGAAAAATCCCCATAGACGATTACAGCAAAAAGGCAATAGGCACCTTGAAGATAGCACATTTTTTTCAATAATGCACATTTTGGGTATTGCCGCAATTCTTGCCTTCCAATCACCCCTATACAATGAAGAAGGGTTTCGGCCCGAAACGTCGCCTCTTTCCTTCGCTCCATAGATGCTGCTGCACCCGCTGAGTTTCCCCAGCAATTTTGTGTACCCCTATACAATCAGCGGCCTGGGCCCAAGTTCTCTCATTTCCTTCCTCAACCTCAAGGAGGATTCAGAGCAATTTCTTGGAGTTTAGCCTGTGGAATTTGGCATCAATGTACACCAAGTGAGCACTCATTGCAAACAAGGGTTTAAAATGCTCCCCGAAGCACAGAGTAGAGTCGTTCCAGGTTTGCACGCACCCTGAGCTGCCCAGAAGCTGGGAAATTACTGCCATCTTGTGCCCAGCTGCAGAACTGTATTTGCATTGGGTCTTCCTGAGTTTAGATTAGAAATACAGGCCCACGCCGACCAACACTCACCCCGTACACTAGTTCTGTCCTGCACTCTAGGGACAATTTACAAAGGCTAATTAACCTACAAACCTGGATTTTTTTTTGGAATGTGGGAGGAAACCGGAGCACCCTGAGAAAAGTGACACAGTCACACACAGGGAGAAAGTGCAAACTCCGTACAGACTAAACCCATACTCGGGGTCGAAGCCGGGTCACTGCGCCACTGTGACGACTTCTGGTTCCTGTGAATTAATTCACAAATGAGAGAAACTTGGAAGCTGAGTTTTACTAAGCAACTAGACCAAGTTTGGTCCCTGTCAAACGGGAGGGCTGGTCTCCGAACGCAATATTCCACCACTCAGCCATTGCCCCCAACTGCGCAGGGGCAGCTGACGGGTTCCCGTTGTGACACGAGTCGCGGCAACCTTCCCCAAGTGCGTCTCGCCATCCCTCTTCCTACCCCTATCCTCCTCCATGTCCCCTCATCCCCAACATTTCCCCCCTCCTCTTCACCCTCCCTCTTCTTTCCCCCCTCCCCCACTCCCTCCCTCACTTCTCCCTCCATCTCCTTTCCCCTACCCTCAGTCACTGCCTCCCTCCCTCCATAACCCCTCTCCTGTTCCTACCCCCCCTGATATCATTGTGAGGTGGAACGCTGCTGTGTTTTTTAAAACTGAGTTTTTTTAAATGTAATTGAGATCCCATTGTGATGTCATTATGTGTGGAACATTGCTGATGGGCAGTTTATGTAAATTGGATCCCATTGTGACGTCATATGCTTCGAACTGCCAGTGCAGATGGAAAAGATTTTTGTCAAATTGTTTTTTGTAAAGTTTAAAATGTGAATAATTTGTAAAAAATGCCATCAATCTGAACGAAACTTGCCACAGGGCACCACAAGACAATGCTAAGTAAGGTTGGACAAAAATTGTAGCACTATCATGTACCATTTTGGCATAATTTTAGGATCACTGTCATCACAGAAATGCACACAGACATAATAACAAACAAGATGAGAGTTTTAGTAATATACTAGACCAAGTGCAAACCCATTGGGTCTGCACCCGCAACGCAAGATTCCACCACTCATCCATCCCCCCTATGCAAGCCGTTCCACATCACAATATTGTGCCACTCACGCATAGCCCCCAACTGCACAGGCACGGCTCATCCCCCAGCACCCCCTCCTCTTCACCCTCCCTCTTCAATTCCTAGAGAGAGAGGGGTTAGAGAAGGAGGGGTGGTAGAGATAGAGGGGTGATAGAGAGGGGGGGGAGGGGGTAGAGAGGGAGGGGGACTAGAGAGGGATGGGGTAGAGAGGGATGGGGCAGAGAGGGAGGGGGGTAGAGAGGGAGGAGGGTAGAGGGAGGGGGACTAGAGAGGGAGGGGGTAGAGAGGGAGGGGGGTAGAGAGGGAGGAGGGTAGAGGGAGGGGGACTAGAGAGGGATGGGGGCAGAGAGGGAGGAGGATGGTGGTGGCGAGGGAGAGGGTTAGAGAGGGAAGGGGGTAGAGGGATGGAAGCTAGAGAGGGAGGGGAGGGAGGGGTAGAGAGGTAGAGCAGAGAGGGAGGGGGTAGAAAGAGGGAGGGAGGGGGGTAGAGGTAGAGGGAGGGGGGTTGAGTGGGGGGGAGGGAGGGTAGAGAGGGAGAGGGCAAGGGAGAGAGAGGGAGGGGGTAGAGGGAGAGGGGTAGAGAGGGAGGGCGGTAGAGAGGGAAGGAGTGTAGATAGGGAGGGGGCATCTCCCTCCTCCACATCTCCCTCTACCACCCCACTCATTTCCCTCATCCTCCTCCCATTCGCTGCCCTAGGACCTACTCAGGTCATAGAGCAGAGCCAGGGCCTGGAACTTGGCCTGGTTCTCATACTCAGCCCGGCCCCGGCTGAAAACTCCAGCCGTCAGCTCGACTATAGTGCAGGCTACGACTTAACCTCCAGGTTCATCCCTGACCACGGACCCCGGCTTGTCCCTGACCAGGGACCCCAGCACCACCCTTCCCACCGGGCATCGGACGGCAGCAACCGCCGCCACGAGAGCACTGGATTGCCGCTCCTTCCCGGAGAGTCCCGTCCTGCCTGGTGAGTGCATTGTGATGTCACTCGGGTTGTTTTTTCCAAAATGGGTGAGTTTTTGGACTGTTTTTAAAACTTTAAACGATTAAAAAGTTTGGAAATTTAGGTGGGAATGCGACGGGAATATGTTTATCGCCTCGACGGGAAACATGTAAGTAGAATGTGTGAAAATGGGAAGGCTGTGGCCTAGCGTTTGGAAGAAAATAGGCTAATAGGAAAATTAACCAGATTGACACACGCATAGCCACAAACGACGAAGAGTTAGAGTATTATATAGATACCAGACAAAGTGGGTCCCGTTTGGTCCCTGTCACATGAGAGGGCTGGTCCCCAAACGCAATATTACACTACTCATCCGTATCCCCCAACTGCGCAGCCATGACTGACGGGTTCCTGTTGTGACACCAGAGATCCCCATTGTGGCACGAGTCACGGCAACCTTCCCCATGTGCGCCTTGCAATCCCCCTTCCTATCCCTATCCTCCATTCCCCCTCATCCCCAACACTTCCTCCCCCCCTCTTCACCTTCCCTCTTCTTTGCCCTCTCCTTCTTCACTCCCCCACTCCCTCCCTCACTCTTCTTTCTCCTACCCTCAGTAACTCCCACCCTCCATTCCTCCATAACCCCTCACCCGTCCCTACCCCTCTTGACGTGATTGTGAGGTTGAAGCTGCTGCGTTTTTTAAAACAGAGTTTTTTTAAATGTAAATGAGATCCCATTGTAATGTCATTGTGGGGTGGAACACTGTTGAGGGGCAGTTTATGTAAATGAGATCCCATTGTGATGTCATAGGCTGCTAACTGCCAGTGCAGATGGAAGAGATTTTTTCAAATTAGTTTTTATGAAGTTTAAAATGTGAATAACTTGTAAAATATGAACAAAACTTGCTACAGTGCACCACGGGACAATGGTGAGTAAGGTGGGCCAAAATTGTAGAGCCAGCATGTACCGTTTTGGCATAATTTCAGGATCACGCTCACAGACAAAAACACAGATATAATTATAAACAAGATGCGAGTTTTAGTAATATACTAATACTAATAGGGGGGATGTGGGGGTGGGGGTGTGGGTGTGTGAGGGAGGGGGGTTTGGGGGAGGAGGGTGGTGTGGGGGAGGGTGTGTGGCTTCCCTGACTCCACGCTTGTGGGCTCCCTCAGCACGGCTTGTGGACTCAGACTTTATTCTCCTCGCCCCGGTGATTGACAGTGGGTGCTGGGAGGGGCGTTACCTTCATGGTGACTGACAGGCGAGAAGACCAATCTGCCGATCTCGCGATTTTTAAAACCTTCATAACTTATGTAATATTCCACCGATCGGAACAAAACTTGGTGCGCTTGGTGCAGAGGAGAACGGTGAGCAAGGTGGCAAAGGTGCAGGAAGATGGGGGGTGATCTTATAGAGTGTACAAAATCATGAGTGCAGGAATAAAGAAAATCATGAGAGGAATAGATCGGGTAGACGCACAGTCTATTGCCCAGAGTAGAGGAATTGAGAACCAAGGGAAATAGGTTTAGGGTTAGGGGGGGAAAGATTTCATAGGAACTTTTTCACGCATAGGGTGGTGAGTATATGGAATGAGCTGCCCTAGGAGGTTGTTGAGGCAGGTCCTATCGCAACGTTTAAGAAACATTTGGACAGGTACATGGAAAGGTTAGGTTTTAAGGGATACTAGACCAAGTGCAGACCCGTTGGGTCTGTTTACCCAACGCGCGTTTGCGGGTGTGGGGGGGGGGGGGGGCGTCACACTAACCACCTGGGTCTATTGGGTCTGTTCCTCCAAAGCACGGTTGCGGGGTGGGAATCTGGCTGGGGCTGGTGCAAAGGCATATGTAAATGGATCCATTCCGATTGGACATCTGTGAGCATTGGGCATTGTGACATCACACGATGGAACAAATCAAAAGGCAGAAAGGCAGCCGGACGGACGGCAGGCGGCAGCCACAGACTTTTATATAATAGATAGATGGGTTAAACACAGGCAGGTGGGACCTGTGTAAATGGAACATGTTGGTCGTGACAGGATCAACACTGGGCTCTCATTCGTCACGGTCAATGATGGTGAAGGGTCGGTGGGGGAGATATCGAGGTACAAAGAACAATTCGGCACGGAATCAGTCCCTTTGGCCCGCAATATCTGTGCCAAACATGATGCCAAGATAAAGCTAATCTCATCTGCCTGTACATAATCCATATCCCTCCATTCTCTGCATATCCATCTCATCTACCCATCTAAATGCCCCAATCGAATCTCTACCACCTCTGGCAGTGCATTCTAAGAAACTGGCTCTGCACGTCTAACTAAAATGTTGCCCCTCCTTCCTTAAAACTATGCCCTCTAGATTTTTGACACATTTCCCACCCTGGGGAAAATAGGTTTTGAGTGCCTATCCTATCTATGTCAGAGTGTGGGGAAAGGAGGTGGCAGATGGAGTGAATGTGGAAAGAGTGGTTACTCCCCCTGCTGGACAATAAAGTCAGAGTATTGTTTTGGTTGGAAGGATTCTTGACATGCGAAATGCAGGGCTGGAGTTAAACTGGCCTTAAGCATAGGGACCGGAATACACAGAGAGGAAAGCCTGAGCTCTGTGGAAACCACCCTGGAAGCGCAGTGCAGTTTTGCTCCTGTAGAAGTTTATTTTTGTTTATTGTCACGTGTACAGTGAACAGCTTATTGTTGCGTGCTAACCAGTCAGCAGAAAGAGCTATCCACAGTGTGCAGATACATGCCAAAGGGAATAGCGTGAATAACGTTTAGTGCAAGATAAAGTCCGGTTAAAGAAAGTCTGAAGGTCTCCAATGAGGTAGATAGAAGCTCAGGACCGCTCTCTAGTTGTTGGTAGGATGATTCAGTTGCCTGATAACAGCTGGGAAGAAACTGTCCCAGAATCTGGAGGTATGTGTTTTCACACTTCTGGATCGCTTTCCTGATGGGAGAGGGGAGAGGGGAGAAGGGGGGTGAGACTTGCTTTGATTATGAAGGAAGATAAACTGCCCTAGATTGATTGATTCTGGGGATGAGGGCTGTCTCAGAAGGAGTGTACAGGAATCAGGTCAGGTTTGAACTAGAAAGATGTACGTGTGTGATCTCGTCGGGACAGGATTCCAAAGAGATAGACCAGGTGGGAGCAAACAGTTTCCCTCAGCTGGAAAGAGGAGGTGGAGGGCAACTTCAGGGTAGGGTTTGGACATGAGGAGTGATTTCTCCCGAGAAATAACTTTTTGGATATTTCTTCACGGAGACAGTGAAGGCTCAGACGCTATCCTCAGTTGAAGGAGATTCAAGGCTGGCATTTGGTCATTTGAGGGACTGGGGGTAGTGAGCACTGTGGAGGAGGTTGAGTCCCAGGGTCGGTTAACATTCTGCTGGGTGACGATGTGAAGATACTGGCAGGAAATGGGGTGCTGGGTGATGAATGACAAGAGTCCCACTTGCAGCACTGCTGAAGATCAGTGTGTGGGGACATTGGATGGGGATGGCCTCTTACCTATAGGTCAGGTCGGCCACCAGGAACCAGTTGATTCCCAGGGGGCTGCCTGGAGAACGCTGCCACAAGGCATGTGGGCATCAGCGGTGCCTCAATTTACATCGATGATTGTGGACATGGAGGGAACTGTAATCTTCAACAGCGAGAAAGGTTTGACAGCTTGCTCCTGGCAAGCTGGACATCATTGCAAAGAGCAAAGCTCTCTCCTGGGACCTCATCTGTTCCAGACTAGGATTCCACAGGCCATGAACTGTCCTGTCCGACTTACATCAGGTCAGAGAACGTTAACTAACCTAACTGCTCCAACAGCACCACATATTCCATTGAGCGGCTTACAACCCAACGCTATGAACATTGAATTCTCCAATTTTATCAAATTGGAGAATTCACCCCCCTCGTTTCTTCCCCAAACCCCCTCCCCCCTTTCCTCCCATGCCTGACCTATTTCTCCCTCCACTCACCCCCTCCTGCTAATCTCCTCCCTCTAGCTTTAAAATCCGTAACTCTGTCTCTCACCTTCTTACTTTTATTTTCTTTTGCCTTTGTTCCATCAAAGCCTATCAAAACCCCCTCCCTCATCAGTGCCGATCAGTCTAGCTAAGTGTCTCAACCCGTAATGTCCCCTATTCATGTTCTCTAGGGATGGTGCCTGAACTGCTGAGTTACTCCGCTCCTTTGTGCTCCATCTCTGACTCAGCTAAAGCACTGCAGTGCGATTCGATTCTGTGTTTCTTGATAGGAAGAAGACGTGAGAAAGAGCTTTGAATATGCAATTATTTTGAGTTCCAAGTCCTAGGTTAGAGTCCTTGTCCATTTCCAACAATGGGAATTTAAACTTGAACTTTACTGGCAAGACTAGAATTTATTGCTCCCGAGAAGATGACTACTCCTGAGTAACTGCTCCTGAGAAGATGATGAGAAGGAGGTGGTGAGCTATCTCCTTGAACCCTGCAGTACTTCTGGTGAAAGTGCTCCCACAATGGTGGTGACGTGGGCCTTCGTGATGACGAAGGAACAGCGATAGATTTCCAAGTCAGGATGGTGTGCGGCTTGGAGTGGAGGCCTGTGTTCCCACGTGCCTGCTGCCCTTGCTCTTCACTGTGGGAGAGGTAGTTTGAGTGGTACTGTAGGTGTAAATAATTAGATGCCACACACTGCAGCCACTGTGCACAGTTCACAGAGGAAGGAGTGTGTAGGATGATCATTGAGATACCAGTAGTGGATGTTTTGTCATGGATTGTGTCCACCTTCTAGCTGCAATCACCCAGGCAAAGCAATGGCAGGAACAAAGACATTAAAGCCACAAGTCGATTAGGATGCATAATTTTGAATGAAGTATGAAGCTGTGAATATTTAAGTTTCTATAATAATCATTTTTATTATATAATAATATTATTATAGTATGAGGCTACTATAATAAATAGTATTGTTTCCTGTAATACTATTGTTGATGAGCAAGAGGTGCGTACACCCACATGCACAGCTCCACATACATGCACACTAGATACAGTCTCAAACGAATGCAGACACACGCAGCCACCCACGCACGTACAGCCCCATGCACACAGCTACATTCAGGCACGCAGCTACACATTCATGCACGCAGCTACACATACATGCACGCAGCTACACATTCATGCACGCAGCTACACATACATGCACCTTACACATATATGCACGCAGCTACACATTCACGCACGCAGCTATGCACATTCATGCACCCAACTAAGCACATTCATGCACGCAGCTACACATACAGTACATGCATGCAGCTACATTCATGCACGCAACTACACATTCATGCACGCAGCTACACATATACAGTACATGCATGCAGCTGCACAATCATGCATGCATCTACGCACATACATGCATGCAGCCAGATGCTCAGCCACACACAAACACTATTACATGTGCACAGCCACACATGCACACAGTATATATCTCCCAAAACTCAAAGGTGTCTGAATTTCTCCTAATCTTTGCTGAGAATCCAACTGCTCACTTGCTCAGGCGAAGAGCAGCGTGTTTCCATCTGCATGTGCAGACTGTAGAGAAAATACGAGCAGACAGAGATCATGCGGCACGGTGACGCAGCGGTAATGTTGCTGCCTCACAGCGTCAGAGACCCGGGTTCGATCCTGTCTACGGGTGCTGTCTGTACGGAGTTTGCATGTTCTCTCTGTGGCTGCATGAGTTTTCTCCGGGTGCTCCGATTTCCCCGCACACTCCAACGATGTGCAGGCTTGTAGGTTAATTGGTTTTGGTAAGAAATGTAAATTGTCCCTAGTGTGCAGGATAGTGCTAGTGTACAGGGGTGATCAACGGTCGGCCTGTTTCTGCTCTGTATCTCTAAAGTGTAAAATAAAGAAGCAGATCGGGCAGTGGCCCAGACTACTGGTGAGGAAAAGCGTGGGGTGAAGAATACGGCGACTGGAATGAGACACAAATTACACACGCATCACTGGGCAGCTCCTTCATTCTTCCTTTATATATCACAGCTGTACAGGTTTCTGTTAAACAAGTAACAATAAAATAATTTCTTACAATCTGGTTAAACCCCTATACTGGTGAATCGTACACTATACATGTAAAGTTCCTACCTGTACATTTATACAACCTCTGAGAAACTAAAAAGGCAGCTATTTCTGATAAATATTTCAATAAAACCATTCCCACTTCTTTATTGTTTTTGTCCAGATGGAGAAGAAGTATTTAAAAAAAATGAAAGGACAATTGACATTTTTACAATTTTCTCAAGAAAGTGTTTTTTTTCCTTACAAAACAAAAACGAGTCCAGGCACCAGACATGAGACTTGGAAACCTGGGCTCTTTTAGTCTTCACCGTTACTTGAAAAAAAAAAACTATAAACTGGTCTGCAGAACAAATGCCTTTGTTAAAATACACTCCAACCATCCTGTTGCCCATAGAGGCAACCACTTCAGTAATAAATACACGGGAATTTGCTGCTGTACAGAGTAGGCGCTGCGACTGAAACTATCTGGTGTAGGCCCGTTCCTTTTTGGATTTCTCCAGTGCCTTGTCCATAGTTTTCTCATTCTCACCCCGGCATTTGGGACAGTACCATTTGCCCTTGGGCTTGTGGTGGAGACTCACACAGGAGAAGTGGAACCATTCGATGGGACACTCATCATTGTCACACCCAATCATCTCCCCGTACGAGACCTGGTTGCACAAGCAGTAAGTGGGCTCGTTGGGGTCGATGGGGAGGTCAGCGGGAGAGGCTTCCCTCTCCGCCTTGGCTTTGGACCTCTTCTTCTTCTTGGATGTCTTAGCTTTCTTCTCCTTGGGCATACCGGCGCTGCTCTCCTCGTGGTCATGGTTGCTGGAGGTGTTCTCCCGGTTCTCATTGTTGCGCTGTCTCCTGGACCTCTTGGCGCAGGCTTTCTCCACGGGTGCCGCCCCCTCGTTCTTGGACCTGTCCACCGACGTCTTGCCATTGGCGTCGTTGGTGTCGGCGCAGTTTTCGAAGAGCTCAACGTGGCCCTCTACCTGCCGGCTCCGGTTCTCCACCTGCTCCACCATCTGGTTGACTATCTGGATCTTCTCGTCGCCCAGTTCCTGGCTGCGGATCAGACCTCGCTGGATGTAGTGCAGGATCCGCCGCCGCTGCACCACGTCCGTCTCCCGCTTGTGCTTCTCGTAGTACTCATCCAGCTCCTTCAGGATGTCTGCAGAGACAGAGACCTGCATTATACACAGCCATCACCCTTCCACAGTCGATTTATCAGCCAACACAGCCCCAAAGGTGCGCACAGCAAGCCCCCTTTATGTGCTTCCAATATGGTGCCCAACACAGGTGACTATTTGCATGCTAGCCACAGAAGCAGATCTACAATGACATATTATAATCAGTCCATGCTCTTAAATCTCTATTCCTTCAGCAACATTTCTTACTTTAACTATGATCTTCTTAAACTCCTATTCCCTTGTCGTATCTTTACACTGTAAATGGCTCGATTGTTATCATGTATCATCTTTCTGCTGACTGGATAGCACACAACAAAAGCTTTTCACTGTACCTCGGTACGTGTGACAATAAACTTAACTGAAAAGAAACAGCAGTACAATAACCAGACTCTCTGAACCACAAATATTGCTTGAATGATAAGTATTGCCCCAGACAAGAACAAAAAAAAAAGGTATGGGATCTCTCAGTGGATGCAACCTCAATTAATGCCTCGATCACTCACAATGCAACATCCCTCACAATGCAATGTTCCCTCAGCTCTGATCCAACCACGTTTTAGTGTTCCCTCAGCTCTGCCCCTTACACAGTGCTGCACTCCCTCAGCACCGCCCCGTGGTCAAGGAAAGAGCGTTCACGTCGCGGCCCTGTTTTCACCAAACTTTCCACCAGCATGTACATGAAGCACAAGACAGACACCATTGTATGCAGATGCTGAGAAGTGTGTTCAACTCTGGGTGAACAATTTCTAATCTTGCGTGTGGACTCGATAAGAAGAAGAAGCACTGCCCCTTCTACAGTCAGACTGTTGGGCAAGCCTATGGCTGCTCTGTTCTCAGCTCCATCACTCCCCTCTCTCCTAGTATCCCACTACTCCCCTGTAGTTAAAATATCCGGCATTCTCTGACTGGAATTTATTCCTACTCTAGAGCTCTCTCTGGGAGAAAGTCCCAAAGATTCCCAACCAATCCTCGTCTCTTTCTTCAACTTAAATTATTCTTAAACCATGCATCTTCAGTCCCCAATACTCCACAAAAGGGAGCATCCCCTCAGCATTCACCTTGTCAGTCCTCCCCAGAGTCTTCTCACCAATGAATGCAGCCACAACCTGTCTTCCTACCCCAACCTCTTCGTCCCAAGAATCACCCAGCAACCATGAAGGGTCCTGACCCAAAACGACACCTATCCATGTTCTCCAGCAAAGGTACACAAAAATGCTGGAGAAACTCAGCAGGTGCAGCAGCATCTATGGAGCGAAGGAAATAGGCGACATTTCAGGCCGAAACCCTTCTTCAGACTTCATGTTCTCCAGCAATGCTGTTGACCCACTGAGTTATTCCAGAACACCCTGTGCTTTTGTATATTATTCATAATTCCCTAAATGGGGAGATCAAAATGTCCTCAAAATCCAGGGACTTACCATTCACAGGTCCATGGACCCGTGAGGTACTGAGAGTGTGGAAATTATTCTCAAAAACTGCAGATGCTGGAAATCTGAAACAAAAGCAGAACATGCTGGAAACTCAGCAGGTCAGGCAGCATCTGGGAAGAGAGAAGTTTCAGATCTGACTTCCTTCATCAGAATCTCCTGACAAAACTTCAATCCGAAACGTTAATAGTTTATTTCTCCACAGATGCTACCTGACCTGCGGAGTATTTCCAGCATTTACTGCGAGTATGGACCAGTGTGCGGCTGGAGCTGGCAAGAGGAACTACAAACTCCGAACCAGCTGCTCCGGTTTCCTCCCACATCCCAGACCTGTGGGTTTGTAGATGTATTGGCCTCTTTAAACTGCCACGAGTAGGCAGGGAGTGGATGCGAAAGTGGGATAAGATAGAACTAGTGTGAAAGGGTGATCGATGGTCGGCGTGGACTCGGTGGGCCAACAGGCTTGTTACCATGCTGTATCTCTAAAGTCAGAAATGAGTTAGGGCTGCAGTGCGAGTGTGATGCTTTGACAGGACGACACTTACACACCAGTTGTAATATCTGTGAAAGTTTAAGCGACGAATGTCACTGCAATCATTGCCATGATGCCTCACATGTTTTTTTTCCTATCTAGGGAAGACTATGCCCCTATTTCTCACAAATAACAACGACTTAGTGTACACAATGCATGGCCTGTGTCCAATAAAACAGAATTAAAACCATTCTATTCTAATAACCTTCCATAATTATCTGCTGTACCTGCATTGTTCCTTCATTCTGCAACTTTTGCAGTCTTGTTCTGTTTCATTTTTCATTCTTCCTTCCAAAGTGGAGGACTTCCCATTTCCCACATTATATTCCACCTGTCCATATCCTTGTACAAGTTATGCCCTCTTCACAACTTGCCAATCCATCTGTATTTGTATAATCAAATTTACCCACAATGGGCTTGGTCCCTTAATGCAAGGGATTAATGATTATTCTAAATAATTGAGGTTGTAGCACTGATTCTTATGGTCCATTTGATTGCCATTTATAACTTATTTATCCTGTTGGATTTGCCACTTCCACATCTGTGTCAATATATTAACCCCAACACGTTCCTATCTGGTGCACTAACCGATTTTTGTAGCACCATATTAAATGCTTTCTGGAAATTCAAAACACTACACCCACCTGTTCCCCTTTACACACCATGATTGTTACATCCTCAAAGAACACCAGCAAATTTGTTGCACAGAGCTACCCTTTCATCCCAGCTTTTGCCAGATTACTTTATAAACTGTCTGTTATCACAACCTTAATGAAAGACTCCAGCATTTTGCCAGGGACAGGAGTCAAGCGACATAATCTATCGTTTCTTTCTTTGTCTCCCTCCTTTACCAAATGTCACATTTTCTGATCCTCTGGGATCTCTCTAGAGTGTAGGGAATTTTGATGGATTTCCTTTAAGACCCCAGGATGCTACTTTTCCTCTTAAGTTAGCCATTTCCTCATCTGTGCCAATATATGAACCCTTCTCATCCGGCGCTGTGACCAATTTATGTAGCTCCATTCGTTTGGATAGTACTTTTCCCTCTGCGATAGAGGCAAGTTCTAAGGTCCTCCATCCCTATAATTCAAGACTCAAGACTTATCTATACTCCCAAGCCTTTCCTGACCTCCTCTGAGTGAGGGCTACATGTATATATGTTTGTAGTCTGTTTTGTTGTGCTATTCTTATAACAAATGTAAAGCACTTTGGCCAACGAGAGTTGTTTTTTAAATGTGCTATATAAATAAATGTGACTTGACTTGAATTGAATGTGACTATAATCCCTTGACTAGGTATGTGTAGAAAAGAACTGCAGATGCTGGTTTAAATCGAGAATAGACAGAAAATGCTGGAGTAACTTCAGTAGAAGAGCTACACCAGCAGTCTGAAGAGGGTCTCGACCTGAAACGTCACCCATTCCTTCTCTCCAGAGATGCTGCCTGTCCCACTGTTACTCCAGCATTTCGTGTCTGTCTTAAGTAGGAATTATTGGTCTCAACTACCATTAACTCCTTCCAAAATAATTTGCAATCTCTGCCATTTCTCTATTCCCCAATTTTAATTAGTTTGAATGGCTCCCAATGGAGCAACGTTTACTTTTTGCCATTCCTCTTCCCTTCCCGGGTGTTCAGTTTGTATTATATGTTAGATCACTCTCGCCTCCTCTCTACGTTTTTGACAAATACCGCGGCCCCCTCCCCACTTTCCCCGGAGCGCAGTTTCAAATGCCTGAGCTGTTGCTGTTGCTGTTGCAGCCGCACCGTTGCAGAGCCAGTCCAGGGTAGCAAGAGCCACAGAAGGAGCCGAGTACAAACAGCTCAGTGAAAGGACCTAAAATGGAGAACAAGCGGCATCCCCGGCGAGTGCCCGCCCACCGCCTCGATTGACAGGTTCGCCCGCCAATCCCCGTCGGGGGGCCGCACCACAGCGGCGACGTCGTGCGTCAGCTCTCACCGCGGGGCACCTGATTAGCATACGCGCCTCGACCCAGCCCCTTCTAGTGATTGGCACGCAGAACGCCCAATCAGAACACGCGGGACCGCCCACTGTCCTGATCCGCCTTTCCAGTGCGCGACTGGCAGTCTAAGAGGTCCCGCCCCCATGACTGAGTGACTGACAGCCAACAACGTAAGGTAGTGTCCTACTACTAATCCCGCCCCCGCACTGATTGCCAGCTCAGTCCGCCTATCGGGAGACGGGCAGCAGCCAACAAGGAAACCGGCGGCAGCCAATGAGCACGGAGGAGGTGGGTCTATGTTAATGAGACAGGGTGCTATAAGTAAGGCCGCAGCACGGCGGCTTCTGAGCGCGGCGGCGCCGCTCGGAGCAAGTGGTGTCTGTGCAGCGCTCTCTGGCTCGACACATCCAGCTGCCAAGCTACCCTCCGCCGTCCCGTTACCCGCAACTTTCGCACACACCCGCCCCCTTTCCTCCGAAGGGCCCCCTTCGCCACGAAGCAGCCGTCTCGTCGCCGGCCGAGTGTCTGGATGTCAGCGCTAAGTCGGGGAGAGGGTGCGATCGCCACCCGCCGACACTCATACAGCCCCGTTAAAGAGACTCACTGACGGAGGGAAAGAGGGCGGGCATGAGATCCGAAGCTGAGAACAGACGGCCCTTTCGTTTCTTCCCCCACCACGCTCGCTGCCCGGCTCCCAAACCCCGGACCGGTCTGCCTCTTCACTACTCCTCTGCGTCGCTGACTGTCGGACATTTATTCCTCTTTCTGCCAAAATGGCTGAGTGCTGGAACGGCTCTTTTGTTCGGCCCGCCCCAGTGCTGCAGCAGCTTGGTGGGGGTCGGGCTCGTACCCCAGTTCTTACCTTGGTATTTAGCATCGATTTCCCTCATCAGAGAAACGTTCCTCTGGAGATCGAAAGGCAGAGACTCGATTGAATCCAGATAGTCCTCCACATAGTTCACAGCGTGCAGCTGCTCCCCGTTCGCAGGACTCAGCATCTTGCAAGCTACATTTGTTATTTGTTGGGGCAGAAGGGGTGGGGAGCAGGCGGACTTTCCTTGGGCCACACTCGCTCACTCACTTGGTCTATGCAAGCCTCAGCCCCTCACTCTCGCTCACTCCGCCTTTCTCTTTTACGGAAAAAATAAACAACCAATTTTGAAAAGGCACAGCGGAGACAGAAAGAGGGAAGCGTGGATTGGAAAGGTCTCTCCTTTTACACTGCCGTGTGGGCACAGCCTCTTTGCCCTCAGTGCCCCCTCCACCCTTGCACAGTCCGATCCCAATCCCGGGGCTTTGAATCCAACGTGGAAACAGCGAACCCAGTTTGAAACACTTGGGAAACACTCGGGAGGACAGCACGCATGCGCACCGGCGCTGCTCATTTGCATAGCATTGTGACGTCGGCGGGTACCCGCCGCCGCCGCTCGCGCCCGTCCGTCTGACAATCTCCTTCCCTTCTTTATTTTCACTTTAGCTTCCATAACATATCCACAACGTTGTATTAAAATTGCATGCATGCTAAGATGCTGCATATATATGTTTGCGCTTGTTTCCACCGACGCTTTGCTCAAGGAAAGCTAATTTAGTCCGTGATCGGGATCATGGTTCACCCTATAACGTGCCCCGTTGCCCATCACTGGCATGGCGTTGACCAATGGGCGGCGCCGGGAGGCGGGAGCTGCAGCCACCTCCAGCCCGCCCATCTGCCGTCGACTGCCAGCGATGTGGAGTGCGCATGTATTGCCGCAATGGCGTCTGGGAGTTGCAGTCATCTGATTCACTACATCCCTGTAGCCAACGCGGGATAGACTACAAGTCCCAGCGGGCTGCGGGCGGGAGCGGGACCACATTTAAAATTTGCGGGCACAGACCCGCGATTGAAAGGTCACTTGATGCAATTGAGCTTCACTTTGCCTCCGCATGTGAGGTGGAGGAAGGGCAACTCCGTTGCTACAGGGCAACTTGTTGCTCGGATTTGAAATGATTTAGAGTCATACAGCGTGGAAACTTGCCCACACCGGGCAACACGCCCCATCTAACCTAGTCCACCTGCCTGCGTTTGGCCCATGGCATATCCCTTATAACCCGTCCTATCCATGTACCTGCCCAAATGTTTCTTAAATATTGCGATAGTCCCTGCCTCCACGACCTCCTCCGGCAGCTCGTTCCATACACCCACCATTAATAAAGTTAACACTCAAGTTCCTATTAAATCTTCCCCCACCCACCCCCACTTTAAAGCAATGTCATTTGGTTCTCGATTCCCCTACTCAGGGCAAGAGACTGCGTTTTGCCGATCTGTTGCTCCCGCGATTGTGTTTCCTAGGACACAATGTGTGGGAAGAAACTGCAGATGTAATAAGAATATGTGTGTGTTTATAGTTTGTTTGTTTGTTTGTCTTTTTGCACAAAGTCCGCGAGCATTGCCACTTTTCATTTCACTGCACATCTCGTATGTGTATGTGACGAATAAACTTGACTTGACATGCTGGTTTAGACCGAAGATAGACACGAAAATGCTGGAGTAATTCAGCCGACCAGACCGAATCTCTGGAGAGTAGGGGTGGGTGGCGTTTCAGGTCTGAAGAAGGGGTCTCGACCCAAAACGTCACCCATTCCTTTTCCCCCAGAGATGTCCCGCTGAGTACTCCAGCAATTTGCATCTATTCTACCCTAGGACACAATGGTGCATTCTGTGAAATGGTTATCGTTCGAGTGCATCCCCAGCGACTGCCTCGACGAACCCCATCCCCGAGTACGGATGTGTCGCCTGTGCAGGAAGGAACTGCAGATGCTGGTTTACACCGAAGATAGACACAACATGCTGGAGTAACTCGGTGGGACAGGCGGCATCTCTGGAGAGAAGGAATGGGTGACGTTTCGGGTCGAGAACCTTCTTCACACCTTACCCTTCTATATCTCCTTCTTCTCTGACTCTCATTCTCACTCTAAAGAAGGGTCTCGGACTGAAGTGTCACCCTTTGTTTCTCTGCAGAGATGCTGCCTGTCCCGCTGAGTTACTCCAGCATTTAGTGTGTGTCAGGGGGCGGTGCAGGACGCCCATTTCCGGAAGGTTGGGATTGGGGCGGCCGGTGTGTGTGTGTGTGCAAAGATCCTATAGCAGAGCCCCCCTGTGTGTGTGTGTGTGTGTGTGTGTGTGTGCGCTCGCTCGGCCTGCGGCCTCCTCCGTTTGCTGTGACATGAGCCGACTGCTAGGCCGCTGGCGTAATGTAGCCGGGCTACGGCGCCTGCTGGCCCCGGCGAGAAGGGAGCAAGCCCGAGGCCTGTGCTCGGAGCGGCCCAGCGACGGCGGCGGAGCCGGAGCCGAGAACGACCAGGCGGCCGTCTTGCGAGTCTACAACGCCCGGTCACGGAGCAAGCAGCCGCTGGTCCTGGCCGAGCCTGCCATCGCCTCCTGGTACCTGGTGGCGCGGCGCGGCGCTCCCTCATCCTCTACCCCGGGCCCTCCCACAGCGCGGCGATCCCCCACCAAAGATACTAGAGGAGCTGGTATCTTTGATCCCCCCTCTCTCTCCCCCACCCCCCACCCTCTCGCCCCCCCCACCCCCTCTCTTCCCCAACCCCCCACTCTCTCTCCCCTCCACTCTCCCCCCACTCACTCTCTCTCCCCTCCACCTCTCATCCCCCCACTCACTCTCTCTCTCCCCCCACCCCTCTTCCCCCCCTCTCTCCTCCCCTCCACTCTCTCGCTCTCTCCCCTCCACTCTCTCTACTCCTCTCCCCCCACTCACTCCTCCCCCCCCCTCTCATCCTCCCCCCCTCTCTCAATCCCCCTCTCTCTCTCCCCCCATCTCTCTCTCCCCCCTCTCTCTCTCTCTCCACCCCTCTCCTCTCTCTCCCCCCCCCTCTCTCACTCTGCCCCTCTCTCTCTCTCTCTCACTCTCTCTCTCTCTCTCCCCCCCTCTCTCTCCCCCCCCCCCTCTCTCTCTCCCCCCTCTCTCTCTCTACCCCCCTCTCTCTCTCTCTCTCCCCCCTCGCTCTCTCTCTCTCCCCCCCACTCTCTCTTTCCCCTCCCTCGCTCTCCCCCCCACTCGCTCTTCCCCCTCTCTTTCTCCCCCTCGCTGTCCCCCTCTCCCTCTCTCTCCTCTCCCCCTCTCTCTCCTCTCCCCCCCTCTCTCTCCTCTCCCCCCTCTCTCTCCTCTTCCCCCTCTCCCTCGCTCTTTCTCCCCCCTCGCACTACCCCTCTCCGCCCCCTCTCCCTCTCTCTCCCCCCCTACCTCCACACGGCGCGGATCAGCGCTCCCCCGGCTATTGATCCTAAATAGAATAGTGAGTTTAAGTGAGTGGGAATAAAGTTGGCAGGTGTTGGATAATGCGGGGGAAGAATGAAGAAAACAAATTGCTATTTAAATATTGTGAGTAAATTGTGGGACGTTGAGAATTCTGGAGCATGTAAGTAAGGAAGCTTTGAACATTTGGGATTGCTGATCAGACAGCATCCGGTATATTGTGTGCAGTTATGGTCACCTTATTTAAGGAAGGATGTGCTTGTGTTGGAGGCAAAACAGACAACGTTCCTGGGTTAATTACAGAGATTAATGTTTTGACTTTTCAAGAGAGGTTGGTTATACCTGCTGGAGTTTAGAAAAAATAGAGATGTTATTGAACCATCAAGGTTTGTGAGCGACATGCCAATACACATGCCGAGTCAGAGTGTTTGTAACTAAATGCAGTTTTTAAAATAAAGAAGAAATTGCACTATTTTTTGACAGTCCCACATCTTTGTAACTCATTACTCCAAATGATTGTTCTTGTGCAAGTGAAGCCATTGAATAAATTCAAGGTGGAAGATAAGGGGAGAGAAAAGGTAAGTGTTGTAGGATCAAAAGGCTGGATCAGTCATGACTTTATTAAATAGCCGAGAAGGCATATTGGGTAGCTTCGCCTATATCCATCTGTACTGCCTGTCTGGTGCAGAGTAGGTTATTGGCAACCAGGTATATGATGTGTTTACATTTCAGAAGGCTCTGGATAATGTACCACATAAGCGATTGGTAAAGAAGGTTGGAGTGTGTGAAATAGGTGGTATGGATTGAAAATTGGTTAACAGAAAACAAAGAGTAGGAAGAAACTGCCTTTTCCAGCATGGTAGGCTAGGCTGTGACTAGTGGGGTACTGCAAGGAACAATGGTTGGCTAAAGCTACTCTGAATCTGCATCAACATTTTGGCTGAGGGAGCAGGTGATGCAGGTGTCAGAGGTTATGGGGAGAAGGCAGGAGAATGGAGTTGGGAGGGAGGGATAGATTAGGGATTGCATGGCAGTGTAGACTTGAAGGGCCGAATGGCCTATTTCTGCTCCTCTCACTTACGATCTTATGATGACTATATCTCCAAGTTTGCTGATAAACCAGGTAGGATTGCAAGGAGTGAGGAGAATGTGAAATGGCTTCAAGGAAGTATACAGAAGGCAGATGATAGAAAATAATGTGGAAAATTGTAAGGACATCAAACTTTGCGCAAACAAAAAAGCTTTTGAACATGGAAGTTTTGGAAATATTGATATGCACAGGGGCCAAGATGTCCATGTATAAAAGGTGCATAGCTAACGTGCAGACGAAGTAAGCAATTAGAAAGGCTAGTGGTCTGTGGAATGAAAGATTCTTTTATTATAGTAATTATAGGGCAAGTTTTGGTTCCCTTACCCGAAAGATATACTTGTCAAAGAGAGAGTAACAAAAATGTATGAGATTAATTCCAGGAGTGTCATGTTTGTTCTATGGGGAGAGATTGAGTTGAATTTAAAATGAGAGGTGATCTTACTGAAGCTTACAAAGTTCTTGATAGGCTGTGTGTAAGGCAGATGTATCCCCTTGCTGGAGAGCCCAGAACTGGGCAGTGTACAATTAGGACTATGATGCAGAGGCAGTTCTTTGCTCTATAGTAAATCATCGGAATTTTTCTCCCAAGGAGAGCTGTGGAGGATTAGCCATAGTTTTAATTCAAAGTAGAGAATGACAGATTTTTGGATATTAGGGGATACATGGATAGTGCAAGACAACGAGCTGAGCTAAAAGGTCAGTTGTGATGTTGATGAATGGTGGTGCACACTAGCCCTGGAATTATGGCATGCTCCCAAGGATTATTCTTCCCTACACTGGCCCTTGCCTCTAGGACAATCCCTCCCTGCACATCCCCTCCTGCCAATAGAGCAATTCCTCTGCCCCCTGCCAGTGGTGCCTTCCTTCAGTGCTTATACCCTTCCATTAATGCCCCTGGTGGTCCCATGCCTCCCCCTACATTAGTTGGAAATGATCATCAGAAGAAATGTTAAACGTGATAATGTTTATGCATGTAAATTGTGAGTCTCTTTTTGAAGTTTGTGCTTGAAATAGTATTTGGCTTCTGCTGTTTTGGAAATGGTCTTATTGTGGGTTTTTTGACAGGTATAGCTGTGGGCCGACAGTCTATGACCATGCGCACATTGGACACGCAAGGTAAACAAAAAAAAAGACAGCTTATTGTGGAAATTCAAATTATTCCGTTGAGAAATCTATAAAGTATAAACCAGGTAGTCGGAGATTCAGGCTCAAAATTAAGCACTGTACGTGCTGGAGCTCTGAAATAAAGTGTCTGGAGAAAAGGGAAAGGCCAGTGATGGAATAGGAGGCAGGAGATGGAGGTCTAAATGATAGTCGTAAGCAGCTCTGGAAACTGAAAATTGGTCTGGAAGTGGTGTAAGTGGGAATGGTGAAATTGAATGATCTGAAATTGTTGAATTGTAAATTAAATCTGGATTACTGACAAACCTCCGGGGGGAAAAAATGAGGAGCTGTTGCTCAGGTTTACAGATTATAGGACACTCCCTGGTTCATCATTTATCCCTGCTTTCTTCAAAATGTCCAACTTATTCTGAAATTTTGAAACAAAGGTTTGCAGATGGACAAAAGGACACAAAATTCTGGGGTAACTCAACAGGTCAGGCAACATCTCTGGAGAACGTGGATAGCTGACGTTTCGGGTCGGGACCCTTCTTCAGACTGATTGTGGAAGAAGGCTCCTGACCTGAGACATTGCCTGTTCATGTTCTCTGTTTTCTGAAATTTAGAGTTTTCCCTCAGCTGATCCCAGATGAAAGCCTTTTCCATTGAGAAGAACAAGCTCGTATTTATTTATTTTTAAATATTTTTATTTATTAGAAGTACAGTAAGTTACAGTAGTACAAGCCACATAAATCTTATTACATTTATTGTACCCCTTCATTTTTTAAGCTTTAAGGAAAGATAAATATAAAGAAAGTGAGAGAGAGTTATGTTAGTGAAAGAGTGATCAAAAAGAAAAACCCATTAAACCAATAGTTAGAGAAGAAAGGTAAGAAATAGGCCAAAGAAAAGAAAGAAAGAAAAAGAAACACAAGCTCTATTATGAAAACCGCGCAAAAAGGGATATACCAACTTCGTATTTTTCATCCCCCCCCTTACCAGATCCTGACACCATTTCTTTTTTAAAGTACTGTTGCACCTTATACTTGTAGTAAGTCGATAAATGCAGACCACGTCTTTTGGAAGTGGTCTGATTTGCCTGCAAGGAGGAGTCTCATATCTTCCAGGTGTAATGTTTCAAACATATTTGAAATCCACATATCTGGAAAAACACTCCAACAATAAATATGTGGAAGCTCGTATTTATAAGTAACCAAAGTAAGAGTCCATTCAGGAATTAAAGGAAAGAAAAAAACACCATAGTAATCATCACTTTAAAGTTGTGAAAACACAGGAATGGGATGAAAATGCTGTAACTTTTTTAAAAAATGGTTAATCGTATTTGACAGAATTGATTATTTTTGGCAGGCGGTAAAACCAGTATGTGTAGTGTATTAGATTTAGATGAGTTTATTTACATCTACACCACAACAATGAAATCCCATTGTTTGTGTGAAGCTCTCAGAGCAAGCAGCATACATGGTAATTATAGGTACAACAATAAATGCAATGATGAAAGCAAAACAACAGATCACTGCTGGGATTGTAGTGTAGGTAGATTTTTTTTAAAGTACAATAGAATATGTGACAGCATTTCTTGGAAGGGGTTGTGAAATAAATGATTGGTTTAGGAGTTTGATAGCAATGTGGAAGAAACTGTTCTGTAGTCTGGACACCCAAGCTTTCAAGCTCCTGTATCTTCCTACTGAGGAAGATCGGGGTCAATGCTGCTATTTTCTTCTCTTTCTGTCTTTAACCCTACACACGTAGAAATTGTAAATTAAATGATTCACAAATCACTTGCTTGTCAGTACAATATTCGCAAACTTGCCATTCACCCTAGAATTACATTGTTGATAAGCAATATTACCGTGTGAATTTATTCAGAACTTTTCACAAGTCCTATGTTCAAAAAACGTTGAAAAATACACAGAAAATGTCTCCCAAGTGAATGGGCTGGTTTGGTCAGCGGTTGTGGAATTTACCCAAAGGAGTATAATGCTGTGGGGAAGTGGCAGAGAGAAGCATTTGAAACCTACGACAGATCGACTCTGATTATATTGAATGATTGCGGGGAGGGGAGGGTTTGGCTTGAGAGTCAGGTGGCCTATTACTATTTTGGACATCCAAGATGCCCTCATTCTTTAGGGAACAGGGGTTCCCATCTTCCATCATAGATGAGGCCCTCACACGTGTCTCCTTCGTATCCTGCAGCTCTGCCCTTGCTCCCCCTCTCCCTAGTCACAACAGGGTCAGATTGCCCCTAGTCCTTAACTTTCACTCCATCAGCCGCGCATGCAATACATAATCCTCCAACATTTTCGCCACCTCCAACAGGATCCCACCACATATCTTCCCATCTCCATCCCTTTCCGCCTTCCGCAGAGACCGTTGCCTCTTCAACTCCCTTCCCACCCAAATGGTTAACTCATCCCTTCCACTCAAACCACCCCCTCCCCGGGTACCTTCACCTGCAACTGCAGGAGATGCAACACCTGTCCCTATACCCGATACCTCCTCCCTCCAGGGACCCCGACAGTCTAGGCAGAAGTTCACTCGCATCTCCTCCAACCTCATCTACTGTATCTGTTGTTCATGATGTGGACTCTTATACATGGGCGAGACCAAACGTAGACGGAGAATATTGATTTCTCCAACTTCAAGTAACCTCTGCATTCCCTCTCTCTCCATCCCTCCCCCACCCTAGTCATACCAGCTCCTCATTCTCACCTAACAAACAGGTAACAATGGCCTGTTTCCTTTATCATCATTCCTTTCTTGCATATAGTTATTTCATTAGTTCTATGTCTCTCTACATCACCATCTATATCCCACATTTCCCTTTCTCCTGGTTCTAGTCTGAATAAGGAAATGTTAATTGCTCTGAAAATAAACACAAAGAGTATGTAAGAAGGGTCTCAATCCGAAACGTCACCCATTCCTCTCCAGAGATGCTGCCTGTCCGGCGAAGTTACTCCAGCGTTTTGTGTCTATCTTCGGTTTAAACCAGCATCTGCAGTTCCTTCCTACACATTCCAACTATTTTCTTGTGTACTTGTGTGAAAAGTAGTGCATCTTGAACTAAAAGTATCTCAGAAAGTAAAACTTCTATTTCCTGTATGAAAATTAATTGGAGTGAAAAACAAAAGATGTGAATCTCTAGTGTCCTTCACAACTGTAGTTCATCTCAAAGTCCTCCACAGCTGATGAAAAATATGAACTGTAGTCACCGTTGGACATCATAAACTCCCATAATTAAAAATTGCTCATGATTAGAAAATCTTTTAACAATTCAGACTGGGCCACTCGTTTTGACATTGGAAATTGGAGAGAGCAGCCTTGCTGTTCTTCATAAATAAAATCATAAGAGTCAGAGAGCTGTACAGCACTGAAACGGGGCCCTTGTCCAAACACGTCCATGCCGACTAAATTGTCTGACTGAGTTGGTCACACTACCTATGCATGGCCCCGTATCCTCCCAAATCTCTCCCATCCATGTATCTAAGTGTCTTAGAATACCCTGAACAGGACCCGCCTCTACCACTTCAGCTCGAGAATTCCTTCAGCACTGCCCCTCTTAAATATTTACAAGTCTGTTGGTAATCCTTGACTTTCAGTGTAGTCTGTGTAGACTGAGAAATAAGCTGGTGGAAATTCCCATTGTCTGGTGTGAGAAACGGTTAACATTTTAGGTCCATCAGTTTAAATTGGATTTTGAATGCACTGTTTGACTAGGTTTGCTCATTTCAAGTAGCAAGTTACAAACTGATACTAAGTTTTGAATTGTTTTGCAGTTGTGCAGAGCAGTATTTATGCTTCGAGTTTATCAGCAGGAAACTTGGACTCGAAGTTTGTGCGGCACGAATAAGGTTTGACAGCCCAAACTGTGCAGAGTCTTATTGTCCTCCAGGTGGAGCCCCAAGTCTTATTTAAAGTTGCTTTCACACAAACTACAGTGCCGGTATCAAACAAAATTAATTTTCTTGTTAATGCACCTTAAACGAAATATGACCTGCTGATTGAGCTATCTCTGGTGTCTCACTCCCTTTGTACTGTCACTGGAGTGTTGGCCTGAATCATGTGCTTAAATCTGTGCAGTGGGATCTGAGTTCTGTGGCCCATGACTTGGGAGCAATGCAGCCAGTACAATTTATTAACTAAATTAAAACAGTTTTACATTAAATTAAACCATAATGTATTTCCCCAAAATATTGGTGAGTGAAAGCGGCAGATTTGAATTCACCGCCAACATGGACTACTGTTTCACTAATTAACACATTTCTCCAACACTTCCGAAATAAGTAGACATTAATGTCATCAGTCAGTTACGGCACTTAAAGCTGTTATGAAGTATTGATCAGGTTAATATAGGGTTTTTCTGCTTAATGTGAAGTCTAATGAATCTTTATTGACCATGGGTATTGTATGCTGCAGGGCAGAGATACAGTGCCCTCCATAATGTTTTGGACAAAGACCCATAATTTATTTATTTGCCTCTGTACTCCACAATTTGAGATTTGTAATAGAAAACAAAATCACGTGGTTAAAGTGCACATTGTCATTTTTTTGTTTCACCATGTAGAAATTACTGCAGTCTTTATACATGGCCCCTGAATTTCAGGGCACCATAATGTTTGGGACAAAGCAGTGTCACGTTAATGAAAGTAGTCATGTTTCCACATTGTCCTCATCGATCAACCTTTGGAACTCTTTATGTTACAACTGTGCAAGACACTGGTGATTACAGCCTTTTTCTCAGGGAAGTCTAAAACAAGAGAACACAAACATTTAAATTAAAAATGATATTTAAATAGGATCTGAGGGGCAACTTCTTTATACTGTCTAGTGGGTATGTGGAGCTAGCTGCCAGTAGGAGTGGTAGAGACGGATACAAGTACAACATTTAAACGATACTTGGACAGGTATATGGAGAGGAAACATTTAGAAGGATATTGATCAAACGCAGGGAAATAGGACTAGCTCAGGTGGGCAACTTGGCCGAATAGGATGCATTGGGCTGAAAGGCCTGTTTCCATGCTGTAAAGCTCTGGCTCTATTCAGAGGATTGCGGAAATTCAGAGAGCAAGGGAAATGGAGAATCTGGGAGAGCGGATCAGCCATGATCTTAAAGAAGGAAGCCAGTGGCCCATTGCTGCCTTGTTTAATGAATGTAAAGTATAATAAAAAATAAAGGGTTGTCTGTCTTTCTGATTTTCTTTCCTCTCATGCCCTACATCAGGGGTTCCCAACCTTTATCGTCCCGTTTACCCCAGGTAACTTTTTGAAAGCAAATTTACCCCCACACTGTTTTATTCTGTAATTTGAGTTTACACTTCTACCATAATAAAGCAACCGACAAAGGGGAAAATATAAAATACTGTTTTTAACAAATCCAGAATTGACAAATTTACCCCCTTGGTAGGTGAGATTTACCCCCTGGAGGCAAATTTACCCTAGATTGGGAACCTTTTCCCTACATCTAAAAGAAAGTGATATGGCAAACAGAACCTGCCTTTTGGGCATCAGCTGGGTCATAAAATAATAAAGCATCACAGTCTTGTCAACTGGTATAATCCTTCCTTCTCACTCCTGATTTCTTGTGACTTATCAATGAAATCCAGTGAAATAACTATTACATCTTCAAATAAAGCACATCCAGTAAAAACAGCACAACGCTCTTTGCAATTGTGTCTACCAACAGATCAGTTGTTAGTGGTGATTTTTGGGCAAAACTGGGAATAATGCTCCAGAAAACCTAGCTTCAACATAACACGTAAGATTGGCTGAAACCAAGATTCTTTTATCCTATTATTAAGTTCACTTCACACAATACGAAGTCCCAGTCAGAGCAAATCTTCAACAGTACTCCAGATATAGTGCTGAGATGACTTGTGGACTGGGATGAGTGCACTGCACTTGCTGAGCAGGTGCAACTCACCTTTCTCACTGCAATTAAACTTTTTTTGCGTATCTAACCCTGATATTTTCAAATTAGACTATTCTTGGCACCGTGAATCAAAAATGAATCATATCTCATATCAGTCTAGGTCTTCCTAAACCCTCTACATTATCATATGAAACATTTTATTTTAGCTTGCGTACATAAGGCAAGACTGACATTCCAAACAGTTCGAGCTCATTTGATTTCACCTGGAAATGTGCAATGTGCCTTCAGGCATGGTAACCTGCAATAAAGCAAATTGGCTTGTTTAATCAATATCTATAGACACATCAAGCTTCCACAAGCAATAACAGGAGAAATAACCATATCAGCTGTTAAAGGATAAGCCGTGGACTAGGAGTATGACTACAATGGTGGCGCAGTGGTAACGTTTGCTGCCTTACAGCACCAGAGACCTGGGTTTGATCCTGACATCGGGTGCTGTATGTTCTCCCTGTGACCGCATGAGTTTTCTCTGGGTGCTCCAGTTTCCTCCCACCATCCAAAAACATGCAGGGTTGTAGCTTAATTATCCCTAATATAGTCCCGGGTGATTATTGGTTGGCGTGGACCCAGTGGGCCGAAGGGCCTATTTTCACGCTGTATTTCTAAAACTAAACTCTTCTCATAACTAGACCAAGATTGAAATTCTCTCCATAGTGAACATGACAACTCAGAGAGGCCCATTTGTTGGAGCCAGACAAATTGTGTGCCCAAATCAAATCCTAGTACCCAAAGCAATTCCAAGTACCTTGTGTGAGCTGCATCCTGAGCAGAACTGAACCTCCATACTGAAAATGAACCTGAGGTTTAGTACTTGAATTGAGTCCCAATACTTTGACCAACATCTCATACTTGGAGAGATCAATGTGATGTTTATACCCTGTACAACATATCTAACTGAACATTGTTAACAACAACTTCTCAGGGCTCTGCTTTATTTTTTAGCTCGTATGTTAGATTTGACATAATAAGAAGAATATTGACCAACGTCTTTGGCATCGATGTCATCATGGTGATGGTCATCACAGATATTGATGATAAAATAATAAAGAGATCGAGGGAGGTAAATAACTGAAAAGGTCCTTGCATTTAAAACCAAGCAATTGTAATGCCATGGCTGACTTCTTATTTCTTAATTGCAGTTGAATATCTCCCCGAAGGTACTTGCTTCTATATACGAACAGGATTTCAAACAAGACATGGAAAGCTTAAAGGTAACATTTTATAGCAAGTGCAGAATGTAGTTTTGGTTAGATATTTACTGTTTTTAAATGTTTCTAATCCCGGTTTCAGTTAAATGGAGAGATCAGAGAAGATGGCAGTATTCACTTCCAGCAGATATAATAGAAGTATTCAAAATTATACATGGCTTTCAAAAAGAAAACATTACAGTTGTTGATGGGATGATAATCAGCGAACACATATTGAAAGTAATCAGTGAAAGGATCAGGTTGACCTGATAAAACGCACAGCAAGTTATACCCTAGAATTGTCTGACTAGAAAAATGAACGTATGTTTGATTGTAAGATGTCTGAGAGGATGCCATGTCATGATGCCCACCTTGACAGCAACCCTTGGATGGTGCCGTGTTCCCTCATATTCCCTCCCCCTGGATGGTGCGCCGCCGCCCACCCCTCCCCCGACAGTGAAAGTCCACCTCAGATCTCACTAAACATTAACAACTTACAATTTCTCACCATTTAAAAAAAAAAATCCTGTCTAAAGCAGATGACCTCTCACTTTTCACATATTTCCAGCAGTCATGCCCCTGTCATATGCTGAGAGAATGGAGCGGCTGTGCTTGTATACTCTGGAATTTAGAAGGATGAGAGGGGATCTTATTGAAACATATCAGATTATTATGGGTTTGGACATGCTAGAGGCAGGAAACATGTTCCCGATGTTGGGGGAGTCCAGAACCAAAGGCCATAGTTTAAGAATAAGGGGTAAGCCATTTAGAACGCAGATGAGGTAACACGTTTTCCACACAGAGAGTTGTGAGTCTGTGGAATTCTCTGCCTCAGAGGGCGGTGGAGGCCGGTTCTCTGGATACTTTCAAGAGAGAGCTAAAAAGGGCGGAGTCAGGGAATATGGGGAGAAGGCAGGAATGGTGTACTGATTGTGGATGATCAGCCATGATCACATTAAATGGCGGTGCTGGCTCGAAGGGCCGAATGGCCTACTCCTGCACCTATTGTCTATTGTCAAATAGTTTGTCCATATCTCCCCGAAGCCTCTGCATTCTCTTCATAGTGAACATTGTCGAGATACTTTGTATCATCAGCAAATCTGCATATATTACTCTTGATTCCTTCCTCTTGTAGAATTGTAATTCGCCTTCTCCAATATATTTTCATGGCTTTGCTATCTCGGTGAATGTTTTAAGTGAATGAATTGTCATTCATGGTGTTAGCCCTGGTTATAGTTCATTTATTCGTTTCTGTGCCTATCAGGGTGATTATCATTCTAGCATCTTCGAAGCATGTGCTTTTAAAAATTTATTTGAAATACTTTCCAATATTTTCGATGTTGCTGCAGGTTCTTCCACCCACAGCATGTATGAGAGCGACTGATAATATTCCTCAGATTGTGAAATTCATAGAGAAAATCATTTGCAATGGCCATGCCTATTCTACCTCAGCAGGTGAGTATATGCATCATCAGTCAATTTTGGCTGTATCACTGAAAGGATTTCTTAATTTTTTATATTAATTTTAATAACAAATACATAGCTCGGTGTCATTACATTAATGGTGGTCTTTTTGGAATGTCAGTCTTGCCTGATGTGTGTGCTAAGATAAAATATTGCATATGATATAAAAATAGATAAAGTGTTAGAATAACTCAGCGGGTCAGGCAGCATCTCTGGAGAACAATGATAGGTGACACTTTGGGGTAGGGACCCTTCTTTAGACATCTACAGTCTGAAGATGGGTCCTGACCTGAATTGCCACTTTTTTTTAGTAAACCAGCATCTTCAGTTCCTTATTTCAACATTTTTGCATATTATATCATTTGTAAGCAGTTTAGGAGGACATAGACTATTATGAATTATGATGACAGAGTACCAGTAAAGAGCAATAATCTTGTTTCTAATTTTTTTTTGTGGAGAGATTTATTAGAAGCAAGTGGGACTAGCTTGTTGGACAACTTTGTCATTATGGATGAGTTGGGCTGAAGGGCCTGTTTTAATACCATATCACTCTACGACTCCAAACATCAACAGAGGCAGCTCACATTTGCTATTGGAAAACATTGAGTCTGCAGAAGGCTCCCGTCCCGAATGGTCAATTATCCATGTTCTCCAGAAATGCTGCCTAACCTGCTGAGTTGCTCCAGAGAACACAGATTTAAGATGACTAGCAAATTAAATCAAACAGAGCAATTAACTTTTTTCTGCCGACCAAATTGCCATTACCAGGAGAGCTCTATCAAAGAGCTAGCACAGGCATGATGTGCCCAATGGCCACTATTATCTTATGAATTTAATAAAACTGCACTTCAATATCATATTGCCTAAGTATTAAATATGTGATATACAAATAAATTATTAGCCTAGCCTGCTGTGATTTTAATTTACTTAGCAAGTACTTTTTCAAAAATATCTTTCAGGAAATGTGTATTTTGACATCCAGTCAATTGGTGATCGTTATGGAAAGTTTGTCAAAATAAATGATGACACCGTTGAGGAAACAAGTATGTATTTGTTTTTTTTTTACTGTTTGTTACTATTTTAAGACTTTACCTGCAGCTTCTTTCTTGGACACATGACTGTGAGCACATCGAGACCTACTGGTTATTATCCTTGCACTACAAGGGTCAGTGGTAGTTATGATATCATTTTACTTGATTGAAGTTATATGTGGGAGATTCCACACTCTCCAGACACCAGAAAATGGAGAAATAAAGTTTGGTTAAATCACCAGACAGACTTACCTGAAAGTAAAACAACACACAAATCCCACAATTAAACAAAGGAATCCTGCTCCCAATTAGCACCTGTTCAAAAGGACATTGCACATAACCCCTGCAGCATATCTGAGCATGTTGCGAAATAATCCCAATGGAATAATGTTACTCCCAGGCACGGAACTCGCTATCAAAATATGGAGGGGACCGGGGGACAGGGGAACACCATTTTTTGGCGGCTGCGCGCGTATGCGCATACTCACAAACACATGTGCGAGGCTTCGGAGACTAAATCCAGCGCTAAATGCAGCTCAACTCTGCTTGTCTCGCCGGGTTAACCTACATGCCCTGACTGGACTGACGGGATACCAGCGCTGCTTCTCCGCGCTGGTCATATTTCCCGCAAGCCCAGGCAGGTTCACCTGGCGGGACAGGCAGAGTTGGGCTGGGTTTAGCGCTGCTTCTCTGCGCTGGCTGTGGGCCTGGGGGTACAACTCCCGTCTGACTCCCGACCTCTCTGGCCACCCGTGGGGGGGGGGGGGGGGGGCACTCAGGACAGCGCCGGAGAGCCGGCCGGGATCGATCCTGGCTGCGGTCGAGGCGCAAGTCTGTGCCACGTCACCCTCCTCCAATCACCGCACTCTATCCTCAGTCCCATCCCCCCCACTCCTCCCTCCTCCAATCATCACGCTGAATCATCATGTCCCGTCCCCATTGCCTGCTGACTGACGTCTCTCGTCCAATCGGCGCCCTCGATCAGCAGACCCACCTCCACTGTCGCAGAAAGCGGAGATTTTAAAATCCGGATGACAAAAACTTGGGGGGGATGTCCCCCACCTCTCAAAACATGGGGGGGACGTGTCCCCTCTGCCCCACCCGGGTTTTCCGCCCCTGGTTACTCCAGCATTTTGCGTCTATCTTCGGATTCAACCAGCATCCACAGCTCCTTCCTACTACAAACTACTTACTCTGATAGACAGGCCTGTGGCAATTTCTGTTCTTGAATGGAAGAATTTCGTCTCCTTGAGCCTTACTGGATTTTTTAGGGGTACACTACAGCATTATAAGAAAACAACCCTATAGCTCACCTAATTTGTGCTGGCAGTCAGTTTCCTTGTGTCTCCTCTCTATACTCATCCCATTTCTCAGTACGTACCCCTTCTAGGCCACGGTGTTTCAAGTGCTCATCTAAATATTACTAACATTTTGTGACAGTACACAAAATGTGTCTCCACCAGTACTTCAGGCAGTGGATTACAGATTTAAACCACAGTCCCAAACTTCCCCTGTCCCTTCTTCAACCTCTGACTTTCTTACTGTATTGCCCTTTGCTTTTTATATTTCTATAGTGCCTCGCCTATTAGTTCTCTAAACCTGCCATAAGCTATAATTTATTTATCCAATCCTGAATACCCCTTGAAATCCAGCGTTCCATTTGTCATGCTTGCCCTTCACCCTTGTGGGGTCTTGGAACCTGATCACAATTTCACTTTTGAATGTCTGTTATCTTATCTGCAGTATCTGTTCCCAGTACAATTTTGCTAGTTCCTGCTTTTTGAAATCATATTTTTCCCAATGTAGCGCCTAATTACTGGTCTATCCTTGGTCTTCTCCATAACAACCATCAAACTTATAAAGTAGTGGTCAGTCACTGACACCCTCAGCACTTAGCCAGCTACATTCACAAAGATTAGATTAAGTAACATTGGACTCAAAAAGCTGTTGGATACACTTTATATTCCCTCGAGGCCTTGTGTACTAAAGCTCTCAGTTAGTTGGGGTGATATAATTATTACCTTGTTTGTACACTTTAAATAAATTTGCTATGTAAGTCTTCTTGCTGCTGTAGATTTAGAGGACTGTAGAGCCATAGCCTCAGAATTAGTTCCTTTAAGAGGAGACGAAGAGAAATGTCTTCAGCCAGAGGGTGGTGAATCTGTGGAATTCATTGTCACAGAAGGCTGTGGTGGCCAAGTCAATGAATATTTTTAAGGCAGAGATAGACAGATTCTTGATTAGTACGGGTGTTTGGGGTAATGGGAAGAATGGGGTTGTGAGGGAAGGATACATCAGCCATGATTGAATGGCGGAGTAGACCTGATGGGCTATAATGGCCTAATTCGGCTCCCAGAACGTGTGAACTCTGAATTTATAAAAGAATGATAACGGTACTTCTCTCCGTTCACAAATGCAAACACCCCTTCATTGCTAAGCATTACCCATATGATTTAGCTTGAATGATTTTTTTCCCATGAAACAGTTTAGAGGATTTAACTTGGCACTTATCACAGTTAACCCATTAGCTGGTTTAGCGCCTATCACTTCCCAGTTAAATTGATTCTCAGATTTAACAGCAGCTTGTATTATTAGGCACCACTAATAAAGAGAAATATCCTAAGAGAATGTTAGACCCTGAGGAACAGAAGGAGATATTAAAACAGAGGATCAAAAGCTTGGTTTGGGAACTATAGGGAATTCCCAAACTTAGGACTTAGGCTGCTGAAGGTGCTGCTGCCACTGGTGGCACAATTAAAATCGGAGGGGTTTGGGGTGTGATGATGCTAGAATTTGGGAGAGTATTGTGGGGGCAGCGTTTCTAAGTGGGAGAGAAATGAAAAGAAAGTAAAATAGAAAAGATGAGTTCATGTTCAGAGCTTCAGTGAATTACAGAGGTTATTCACATAATCAATAACTGAGACTACCCCAAAATGTGAATAAAATTGCAATAGGCAAAACTTTATTGCAAGTAAAGAGGGCTCTTATTCTGGCAGCCACTTACCACAATGACTAAATGGGGCAAGATTCCCTATGAATATCTATATAATTAAAAGTGTCATCTTGACCACTTCCTGTTTGCACTGTGCTTTGATCTCAGTCCTCCTCCGCTGCGCAGGCCCCGAGGATTTTTCCCATTGATGAAAAATAAAAGGCTTATTAGTGTTTAAAAAATCTTGAGATTCTCTCTCCTGGCAATCACTGCCGTGAAGGCCACGCCCCTTCCGGTGGTAGAGGGGGAGGGACTATAAAACCCGGAAGTGTGGGTGTGGGTCAGTCTGTCTGCAAGATTGCGAGGGAGAGGTCACGACTCTCTGTCTGAGCTGGGAAACTACAGAACACTGTGAGTATGCAATGTACTTGAATAAATGATTTGGTAGCCCTTAATGAAAATGAAATGAGTTGTTTGGCCTGCACTGTGCTTGAAACTGCAATGGCAATGGAAATGAAGTGAAAATGCAATCAGCTGTTTGGCTTGAGCCTGCCCTGTGCTTGAAAGTGCAATGGCAATGGAAATGAAGTGAAAATGCAATCTTCTGTTTGGCTTGAGTCTGTCCTGTGCTTGAAAGTGCAATGGCAATGGAAGTGAAGTGCAAACGCAATGAGTTGTTTGGCTTGGCCTGCCCTATGCTTGAAACTGCAATGGCAATGGAAGTGAAATGAAATTGCAATGAGCTATTTGGCCTGCCCTGTGCTTGAAACTGCAATGCAATTGGAAATGAAATGAGTTGTTTAGCCTGCCTGAAACCACTAATTTCGGCCCACAAGGCCCCTATTAGCCGAGAAACCAGTCCCCTTTGCCCAAAATGCCCGTATTAGCCCAGGAGGAGCATTTTGGCCCAAAAGGCCCGTGCCAGGCCAGGAAAAGTCTAGAAAAAGTGCCTTTCACAGAGATTTCACTCCGATTTTTTTTTTAAGAGCCTTTTCGGCCCATCAGGCCTGTACTAGCCCAGTAGTCCCTTTGTCCCATCAGTAAGTATTCCCCCTGCAAGTATTAAACCTCGCCCCAGTATTTTTCTCCCTCCCTTCATTTGCTCCCTGTGAGATCCAGGCCAGGATAGACTTTCCCTCTTCATTGCTGTGATCTGCAGAAAAATATTAAAAATGTCTAAAATTGATTCTCCACCCTGTCCCCCTCTCTCACAGAGTCTCTCACCTGTTTTGGGCAGAATTTCTGGCAGTTTCTGAGCTGCCAGCCCAGCAGGCCTGAGTGACTGAGCTGCCAGCCCAAGAATCCATTTGGCCCACAATGTCCATACTAGCCCTCTGGAAACCAGTCCCTTCGGCCCACAACACCCATACTAGCGCTCCAGAAAGCCCTCCCCCACCCCCACCCCCACCCCCACTGGCCAGCAACATTGTAATTGGTGGAGGTGGAATATTGCGTTGGGGGACCAAGCCTCACGTGTGAACATGGGACCCAATGGGTCCCACTTAGTCTAGTATAGATTAAATCCGATTGCAAACTGCAAGCAATGTGTATTGAATCGCGCTGGTTTTCTTACAATCCTCTCAGATGTGCACACAGAATGCTTTAGGGGCTGGAAATCTAATGTGCAAACAGTATGCTGTAAGCTCTCAGCAGATCTTCTTTCATTGATGAAGGGAATAATTTAATGTGTATTTCTAAGGAAAAATTGCACTTGGAATGTGGAAATTACTTTCAAAGCCCACACCTACTGCCCATCTTTATTGACCTTTCAGAAGATGAGAGTGAATGGCTGCCTTGAAGTACAAGTATCTGTGCCTTGGTTAGGATTTTAACACAAAGATGAAGAGGAAACAGTGAATATATTTCCAGGGAAGAAGATGTTAGGACAGCCTGGCTGGGGAAACAGAGCTAGAGAGAACGAGGAGTGAATCCTGCAGGTGAACACTGAGTCCCGTCAGCACACTGCCAGTGTTGTTGAAGGTAGTTGACCTTGTTGCTTTGAGAAATGCTATCAGGAATACCTTGTCAGTTCCTGTGAATACTGCAGTCACAGTGTAATGTGGAGCAAGTCAACATTTAAGACTGACCTTTTATTAGAGAGAGATTTAAAAGTTTATATTTGCTTAGGAAGAAAAGTAAAGAGCAAAAAAAGGTCAGCATTAAATTAGAACACAGGACTGCTATTTTCCAGCTGCTTTTATCTCTCAGATGCCTTTCAAAATTTACAATATGTTAAAGTAACATGCATCACAGCTGCCCCCTTCTCAATGATCAAAGAGAATTAGCTGGTTCGGTTATTTGGTATCATTCTTAACAGTTATTTGAATTATCTAATTTAACGTGAAATAACTTATTAATTTGGTCCAAATAGAGTTGCTAGTGCACTAATTATTCTTCTTTTATTTAAATTCAGTAACCTAGAAAGGACTTTCTTTAATCTTCACCAAAATACTGTAAAAATGTTTGACTCGTTTCACTGGCTGATATGAGCTTCTAATTTTTTGGCTGTACAGCAAGTAATTATATGATGGATGTATTGAAGTAGTTTATTATTGTCTATGTGATAACATTGTTAAAGTGGGTTGGGAATGGTGTAATCTGTTGATTTGGACCTTAATCATGTTATTTCATCTGACGGCCTCCATCTCTTCCTCTTGTGCCTCACCCAATTCCCCCATTTGTTACCCTTCTGAACCTCTTCCTGGTGCTTCTTATCTCACTTTTCCTGACACCAGCTCACTTCCTCTCCTGCTTGAGATAGCATCGTACCTCTTTCCCTTCTTATGCCTTGCCTCTTTGCTCTTTACTCTCACCATTATCCCAACTCTTCCTGATACAGTTGTTTAATTCGGAGGATGTCCTGATATGCTGCTGACAAAGCAACTTCTTCAAGACTCAAGGGAGCGATAGCGAACTGGATAGAGAATTGGCTCCATGGAAGGAAGCAGAGAACGATGGTGGAAGGTTGTTTTTCAGACTAGAAGCCTGTGACTAGTGGTGAGCCTCAGGGATATGTGCTGGGCAGATTGCTGTTTGTGGTTTACATCAACGATTTGGATGAGAATGTAGAAGGCATGATTAATAACTTTTCAGATGACACTAAAGTGGGTGGTATAGATAACGAAGATTGTTATTAAACATTATAGCAGGATCTTGGATCAGGTGTGCAAATGGCCTGAGGAACGTTTAATGGAGTTTACTGCAGATGTGTGAGGTGTTGCATTTTGGGAAGTCAAACCAGGACAGGGCCTTCACAGTGAATGGAAGGGCTGTGGGTGTGTTGCAGAGCAGAGGGATCTAGAAGTGCAGGTATATAGTTCCTTTCAGGGTATTCAGTATAGAAGTTGGAATGTAATGTTACAGTTGTACAACTATAACATTGTTGAGGCCATATTTGGAGTATTGTGTTCAGAGTTGGTCAGCCTGCGATAGGAAGGATGTTGTTAACCTGGAAATAGTGCAGAGAATATTTATGAGGATATTGCCAGGACGTGGGCTTGAGCTGTAGGGAGAGGTTAGGCAAGCTAGGACTGTGTTTCTTGGAGCACAGGAGAATGAGAGGCAGTGCTTCCACACCTCAAAAAAAAAAGAATTTCTTGCGTAGAATCCCAAATTTCTTGGAATTTGATGGTATTTCCTGAAATTTTCTAAGCCTTCCCCAACTGTGCATGTGCGACTGCCGCCCCAACTGTGCATGCGCAGATACCGGGCCCACTGCGCGCGTGCGGGTAGACGGCGTCATTTTGCGTCCCTACCACGTTATGGGCGCCATTTTCAACTGTGACGCGGCTGACTGGCCTCCCCAACTGCTCAGGCGTGGATGGTCGTAAATATACTTATTTCCCCGAATCATCCCGCGGGCCGGATTGGACCCCTTCGTGGGCCGGATGCGGAAATTTCCCGAAATTATTATTTTCCGAAATTATTATTTCCCCCTAAAATTACCCGAAGACAACCAGAATTTCCCGAATTTCGGGTAATTTCCTTCAAAGTGGAAACAAGGATGAGAGGTGATCTTATTGACAAGTATATAACCGACCCTGTGTCGGGTTGGTTCATGTGGAGAATTCAATAAATTCAGCAACACAAAGCAATGCGTTATCACCTTTATTTGTAGCATTCACAGCACAGAAATGTACCATTTGTCCTCTGCTTATTACAGAGAAATGGGGTAGAAAACAGGGGCACGACCATGGGAAGGGGAGGGAAGGCATCACAGAAGAGAATCCCCCTCATTAGTGCATTGATGTGCAAATGAGCTATGATGCAATGAGCAGAAAAAGAATTAATTCTCTGCAAATCCTTAACTATTTAATGACCTCTGCGTCTTTTTTAATCTTGAATTTCTAGGTGAAAATGATAAAAGACACAGAAGAGACTTTGCTTTGTGGAAATCATCAAAACTATTGGAGCCATTTTGGCCATCGCCATGGGGAAATGGCAGGCCTGGCTGGCACATTGAGTGTTCAACAATTGCAAGGTTAGCTCATCATGTAAGAGTCCTGGAGCGCATAAGCACAACACAGAAGCACTTGAACAAGGGCAATTTCCACTTTAACATTAATTTTCCGGTCTCGTCATGGGACTATCACCAACAGTTCTGCATTTGCAGTTCAGAGGCGATGCATTAACTGATTGAAGTTCCAGAATGAAAAGAGTAAAATTAAATAATGTGGCCTTCAGAATTTTAGAGTTAATTTCTGATATGTAATCACTTGTGTTCACTTTCTGTCTCCTGTTGGGTTTATGCATGTTCGCATTCAACAGATTAGATTTATGCAACACATTTCATGTAAAAAGTAGGTCTATGGATATAAAGGATAAAGGATGTATGACACAGAACCACATAGTGTTAGTTGTTAAGGAGATGTTAATGTGGAGCGAAGGGTTCAGAAATGGAATTCTGACATGACAATCTTGCCAGCTGAAATGTTACGCACCAGTAGGGGAGCAATGGGCGCCTTGAGTATTAGCGCGGCTTGAGTATTAGAAAGGCACTATATAAATCCCATCCATTATTATTATTAATGGAAATCAGATCTACAGTGCCCTCCATAATATTTGGGACAAAACCCCATAATTTATTTATTTGCCTCTGTACTGCACAATTTGATATTTGTAATAGAAAAATCACATGTGGTTAAAGTGAACTTTGTCAGATTTTAATAAAGTCCATTTTAATACATTTTGGTTTCACCATGTAGAAATTACAGCAGTGTTTATACATAGTCCCCCCATTTCAGGGCACCATAATATTTGGGACGCAGCAATGTCATGTAAATGAAAGTAATCATGTTTAGTATTTTGTTGCATATCCTTTGCATGCAATGACTGCTTGAAGTCTGCGATTCATGGACATCACCAGTTGCTGGGTGTCTTCTCTAGTGATGCTCTGCCAGGACAATATTGCAGCCATCTTTAGCTTATGCTTGTTCTGGGGGCTAGTACCCTTCAGTTTTCTCTTCAGCATGTAAAAGGCATGCTCAATTGTGTTCTAATCGGGTGATTGACTTGGCCACTCAAGAATTGACCATTTTTTAGGTTTGTAATAATCCTTTGTTGCATTAGCAGTGTTTTAGGGATCATTGTCTTCCTGTACAATGAGGCATTTGTAGCAGTCCTCTGAGCAGATAGGATGTGTCTATATACTTCAGAATTCATTATGCTACTACCATCAGCAGTTGTATCATCAATAAAGATAAGTGAGCCAATACCTTCAGCAGCCATACATGCCCAGGCCATAACACCCTCACCACTGTATTTCACAGATGAGGTGGTATGCTTTGGATCTTGGGCAGTTCCTTCTCTCCTCCATACTTTGCTCTTGTCATCACTCTGATATAAGGTAATCTTCGTCTCATCTGTCAACAAGACCTTTTTCCAGAACTCTGTGAAAAGTACTCTTTTAAGTACTTCTTGGCAAACTATAACCTGGCCATCTATTTTTACGGCTAACCAGTGGTTTGCATCTTGCAATGTAGCCTCTGTATTTCTGGTCATGAAGTCTTCTGCGGACAGTGGTCATTGACAAATCAACACCTGACTCCTGAAGAGTGTTTCTTATTTGTCAGACAGGTGCTGGTGGGTTTTTCTTTATTACAGAGAGAATTCTTGTCATCAGCTGTGGAGGTCTTCCTTGGCCTGCCAGTCCCTTTGCGATTAGTAAGCTCACGTGCTCTCTTTCTTCTTAATGATGTTCCAAACAGTTGATTTTGGTAAGCCTAAGGTTTGGCTGATGTCTCTAACAGTTTTCTGAGACTTGTTTCTCAGTCTCATAATGGCTTCTTTGACTTTCATTGGCACAACTTTGATATGTTGATAAACAGCAATACAAGTTTCCATAGGTGATGGAAAGACTGGAGGAAAGACTAGGCGCTGCGCTCTCTTATACCTGCATTAAGGAGGCAATTAAACACACCTGAGCAAATACAAACACCCATGATGCCATGTGTCCCAAACATTATAGTACCTTGACATGGGGGGGGGGGGGGGGGGGGGGGGGGGAGTATGTATAAACACAGCTGTAATTTCTACATGGTGAAACCAAAATGTATAAAAATGACCTTTATTAAAATCTGACAATGTGCACTTTAAATACATGTGATTTTTTTCTATTACAAATCTCAAATGATGGGTCTTTGTCCCAAACATTATGGCGAGCACTGTATGGGTCCAGTAATAGAGCCATGTAGCGCATGGTAGTGCAGCGATAGAGTTACTGCCCTACAGCGTCAGAGACCCATGTTCAATCCTGACCACGGGTGCTGTCTGTACGGAGTTTGTACATTCTCCCTGTGACTGCGTGGGTTTTCTCCCGATGCTCCGGTTTCTTCCCACATTCCAGTTTGAAAGTTAATTGGCTTCGGAAAGAATTGTGAATTGTCCCTAGTGTGTATAGGATAGTGCTAGTGCATGGGGATCACTGGTTGGCGCGGACTAGATGGGCCGAAGGGTCTGTTTCCGAGCTTTATCAAAACCAGGGGTCGGCAACCTTGTTCTGCATAGGGGCCTGGACGCATGTCTGTATACACATCTACCACGTGTACACATGGATCCCGCCCCCATCCCGCCCAAATCTTATTTGATGAGCAGGCATCAAATCATGTGTTCACAGAAGGTAGACAAAAATGCTCGAGAAACTCAGCGGGTGAGGCAGCCTCATGCAATCCTTGCATGTCTCACCTGCTGAGTTTCTCCAGCATTTTTGTCTACTTTCGATTTTTCCAGCATCTGCAGTTCTTTCTTAAACGTGTTGACAGAAGGTGCTCGGCCGTGCCGGCGGCTTTGCGCAGGATGCTGTACATCCAGAGCTCGGTGCTCCGGCAGGCCCGGATGATTAAGGGGGAAAAAATCCGCCTGCAGGCTGGATGATTTAGGGTTCTGGGCCGCATTCGGCCCGGGGGCCATAGGTTGCTGACCTCTGCTTTAAACTAAACTAAACTTAAAAAAAAAACTGAACTAGAGGTTCTGAAGGGAGAAAGTGGGAGGGATATGCCCATGGAAGGACTTTTTTTTAAACACATGATTGCTTGACAATGGACCTGTAATTTGTGTACACTAAGTATTATAGATTGACCCCTTATATATCAATCTTCAGAGTCCTTTTAGATTGCGGCACACTGGTGATTGGAAAATAACTTTACTTTCCCTGTGAAGCAGATGGGGAGCTAACTCTGTGGCATTTTCAGCTCTGTGTTTGGAAATAAACTGGACATCCATACTGGAGGAATAGACCTGGCCTTTCCCCACCATGAAAATGAGGTTGCTCAATGCGAGGCCTACCACCAGTGTGAGCAATGGGGAAACTACTTTTTACACTCTGGTATGTATCTGCAATGCTCAGGTGAAAGTCACTCCATGACTGGAAGTGAGAAAAGTGGTTGGTTCTAATTGCTAACATGCAGTTATTGTTTACTCTGCGGGTAGTTAGCTCAATATACGACTAAATAATCCCACACATCACAAGCTTGCCTTGCTGTCTACCTGCAACCCATTTACAAATGACCAATTAAGTATTGGCAGACTTTTGTTTTAGATTTACAGTTCTTCAGTTCTAAACATTTAGGTTACAGAGGTTCCTGTGCTCACTGCTGGAATTATGAAATGTTCCCCTATTTCTTTTGTTTATTCAGTTTTACACCATTACTGACACTACTGTCAATGTTTAATCAGGAAATACAGATACACAAACTTTTGGTTTCTTTGTGCTTGTGCTGATCTGATATCCACCTTTTGTTTTCCTTGCTTTCTCATTGATGGTAACAAATTATGGGAGAGAGGATCTTAAAAACATTAAGATTCCCTCCCATAATCAGCTTGAAGATACATGGGATAGAAATTTTTGGTTAGAGTTATGTATAGGCTCTCAGACATTAGAAAGACTGCAGGACATGGTATAAAGCAGGATAATAGAGCTGTGTGTAACCAAGGGGAAAATAATCTTTGTTTCTGTATTAACTGAACAAACCAAAGTAACTTTCATAAAGTGGACGGTGAATGAATGGGCATGTAAAATATGATTTTCTAGATCAGTAGGTTGAGGAACTAATTAAGGAGTAGACTATTGTAGATGTAGTATTGTGTAATGAAAAAGGGTTAATGATCTGATGAGGGGCCTTTTGGGTCATCATAATACATTAAAATTTTATATAAAACTTTGAAGCAATTTTTGTTCAATCCTAGACCAGCGTTTTAAATTTAAACAAAGAAGACTATGAAGTCATGAGACATGAGCTGGCTATGGTAAATTGTAAAGCCACATTTTTGAAAGTCAATGAACAATCTTGTTTGTTAGCCCTTATTGCAAAGAATATTGGAGTAGGAAAAGTGGGTTCGTATTACAGTTGTACATGGGGTTGGATGTCTGTTTTGGTCCCTTATCAAAAAAAGAAGACACTAACATTAAAGACAGTCCAAAGAGGATTTACCAGGCTAATTCCAGGGTAGTTCTGTCAAGAGGGGCTGGACAGTTTCTGTCTACATTCCTTGGAGTGTATAAGGATGAGGGGTGACTTTATTCAAACATAACATTGCAAGAGCGCTTGACAGGTTTGATATTGGGATGTTTTCACAAGTGGGAGAGTCACAAACAAGGGGACATAGCTATAGGGCAAAGGGCCAGTTATATAGAGAAGATCAAGAATTGAGGTTTATGGGGAGCTGGTACCAAAGAGAATTGAGACCAACATAGATACCACACGGAAACAGGCTCTTCGGCCCACCGAGTCTGTGCCGATCAGCGATCCCCATACACCACCACTATCCTACACACACTGGGGACAATTTACAATTATACCAAGCCTATTAACCTACAAGCCTGTATGTCTTTGGAGTGTGGGAGGAAACCGGTGATCCCAGAGGAAACCCACGCAGGTCACGGGACGAATGTACTAATTCTGCACCGACAAGCACCCGTAGACGGGATCGAACCTGGGTCTCTGGTGCTGTAAGGCAGCAACTCTACTGCTGCGCGACAGTATATTCTTGTTTATACAATTTTTGTTATCCTTTTTAGAAACTCCCTTAGTGGAATCAGGTAATTGATTCTGAATCATGTCACCATGTATGGCCATGCATTCTGTACTGTGATTTGTTGCTTCAAGTATTCCTAAACATTCTGTTTGTGCATTGAGCACTTAAAACAAAATCAGGATTTGGTTGGTGTTGGCTGTCTTTATTGACATTATTAGAAAATGGATGATATATGCTTGATCAATCCTTTCCTATCCCTGTAGACGGCTTTCAAGGTAAAAAGAATGTAGCGTTGCAATTGTCATCTCATTGTACTATTCATGAACATTTTCAATTGCCTTAATTTCAGTTGCTTAACTCTGAAAATAAACTCTCTTTAATGTGTGTTTCTGCTTTTGTTTCAGGACATTTACGTTTAAAGGGAAGTGAACAAAAGATGTCAAAATCACTGAAAAACTACATCACAATTAAGGTAACTATGCACTTGTGCCTCAATACCCTTTTCCCTTACTTTGTTCTTATTGGAAAAAAAGAGCTCTTCACTGCTTGCTGTACCTGCATGCTTACTTTCAGTGACTGATGTACAAGGACCCCCGGTTCTCGTTGCACCTCCCCTTTTCCCAATCTAACACTATGTGAAGCACTTTGGGGTCAATGCAAGTTGACTTAAAATGTGCTATATAAATAAAGTTTACTTACTTACCATCCAGATAATAATCTACCATCCTGTTCTTATCACCACAGTGGATCACATTTATTCACATTATACTGCATCTGGCGTGCATCTGCCCACTCACCCAACCTATCCAAGTCATCCTGCAGCCTCATAACATCCTCCTCGCAGCTCACACTGCTACCCAGCTTTGTGTCATCCGTAAACTGGGAAATGTCACATCTAATTCCCTCGTCTAAATCATTAATATATATTGTAAATTTGATTGATTGATTGATTGATAGACTTTATTAATCCCCTTATTCAGGGGAAATTCAGATGTCCTTGCAGCACACTAATAAAAATACAACACAGTATTCATAAAGAAATTCAACACCAAAACATAAAAACATCCCCCCACAGTGATTCCCACTGTGGGGGAAGGCACAAAGTCCAGTCCCCATCCTCTTGTCCACCCATAGTCGGGCTTATTGAGGCCTCCACAGTCGCCGCCACGGCACCCGATGTTCTCGCCGGGTGATGGTACTCCGGCGTCGGGAGAACCCCCAGCGGCTTGGGTGCCAGGAAATAACTGGGATCCTAACACCGAGCCTTGCGGCACCCCACTAGTCACTGCCTACCATTCTGAAAAGGACCCATTAATTCTCACTCTTTGCTTCCTCTCTGTCAACCAGTTCTCTACATAACACCACATCCACTGACTCTCCCTTATCCATTCTACTTGTTACATCCTCAAAATATTCCAGATTAGTCGAGCATGATTTCCCCTTCATAAATCCATGCTGACTTTGACCGATCCTGTCACTGCTTTCCAAATGCGCTGCTATAACATCTTTAATAATAATCGATTTAAGCATCTTCCCCACTACCGATGTAAGGCTAACTAGTGTATAATTCCCAGTTTTCTCTCTCTCTCCTTTCTTAAAAAGTGAAGTTACATTGGCTACCCTCAAGTCCACTGGAACTGATTCAGTCGGGGGAACACTGGAAAATGATCACCAATGCACCCACGATTTCTAAGGTCACCTTCTTCATTACTCTGGGATGCAGACCATCAGGACCTGGGGATTTATCTGCCTTCAGTCCCAACAGTTTACCTAATACCTCATTACCTGACCAATGTGGATTCCTTCAGTTCCTCCCTCCCACTAGATCCTCGGTTCCCTAGTATCATATTGAATGGTGGTGCAGGCTTGAAGGGCCGAATGGCCTACTCCTGCACCTATTTTCTATGTTTCTATGTATTTCTGCGAGATTGTTTGTGTCTTCCTTCATGAAGACAGAACCAAAGTACATGTTTAACCGCTCTATTGAACCTGTTCATAAATCAATTGATTAATGAACATCTCTCAGAGAAGGGAGTGTCCTGCAATCCCCACGTCTGAACTACGAACTGCGATCACTTTGCAATGTTCTAGCAGCTTTAGTACTGTTAGAGAGGGATAATGTAAGATGCTTGGATCCCAAGAACAGGCTTTCACTTGCTAATGTTTCTACAGCAGGTGTCCTTCATACATTTTACTAACAGAAACCAGATGCACAAGGTCGTCACCATTGAATGCTCTTTGAATTAAAGAATGTGATTGCACTAACAAGGGTACAGAGGATATTCATCAGGATGCTGCCTGGAATGTTTTAGCTAAGAGGAGAGACAGGTTGGGTTTGCTTTTCATGGAACAGAGGAGGTTGAGAGGAATGTTTGGGGAGCAAAGATAAAGGAGGTAGAATATTTCCCCTCAGCACAGAGACGGCACAGTGGTGCAGCGGTATAGTTACTGCCTTACCGTGCCAGAGACTGGGGTTTGATCCTGACAATGGGTGCTGTCTGTACGTAGTTCGCACGTTCTCCCTGTGATCGCATGGGTTTTCTCCGGGTGCTCTGATTTCCTCCCACATTTCAGGTTCCCATGTTTGGAGGTTAATTAGCTTCTGTAAATTGTCCATAGACTGTACTAGATGGTACTAGTGTATGGATGATCATTGGTCGGTGCCGCCTCAGTGGGCCGGAGGGCCTGTTTCCATGCTGTATCTCAAAACTAAACTAAAAGGTACACAAAAATGAAGAACGGTTTTGGCCCGAAACGTTGCCTATCTCCATCGCTCCATAGATGCTGCTGCACCCGCTGAGTTTCTCCAGCATTTTTATGTACCTTCGATTTTCCAGCATCTGCAGTTCCTTCTTAAACTAAACTAAACACAGGTATGTATAACCAGAGGGCATAATTTTGAAGTAAGAGATTTAGAGGGGAATTGAGGGAGAATTTGTTTTCACTCGGAGAGAGCAGAAACTCAGCACCTGTGGATGGAGTGCTTCGAAATAGTGCAGAAAGATACGATGACTGGCAATGATATATTGGCCCAATTGACCTACTTCATAAGTGATAGGAGCAGAATTAGGCCAATCGGCCCATCAAGCCTACTCCGCCATTCAATCTCCCTCCCAACCCCATTCTACTGCCTTATCCCCATAATCCCTGACACGTGCACTAATCAAGAATATATCTATCTCTGCCTTAAAAATATCCATCAACGGCCTCAATAGCCTTCAATAGCAAAGAATTCCATAGATTCACCCACTAGTGGAAACATCCACGCTTTCCAAGTCTTTCACTATACGGTAAGTCTCAATGAAGTCCCGCCCCCCCCCCCCTATCCTTCTGAACTCCAGCGAGTACAAGTACAGTGCCGTCAAACGCTCATCATATGTTAACCCACTCATTTCTGGGATCATTCTTGTAAACCTCTGAACCATCTCCAGCACATCCTTTCTCAAATATGGTGCCCAAAACGGCTTGCAATACTCCAAATGTCCAGAACCTTATAGAGCCTCAGAATTACATCCCTGTTTTTGTATTCTAGCCCTCTTGAAATAAATGCTATTTTGCAATTCCATTAGTTCTATGATATATAATCTTATGACATTAAATAGATAACATGTTTCTTCAAAGCCGCCTTGAAGCTGTAGTTACAAAATCTTGCTACACAACTATCAAATCACCGAGTCAGGTGAATATATAGTAATGATAGATGTTTGAAAAAGTTGTACTCTACCCATTCTCTACAGTGGGAGCCCCTCTACCCTTGAGTATGAACATTCACATTGCTATCTCCTGAAATGAAGGGCTCTCTCTGGAATTGCATATGCTGGAAATTATACATGCTGAAATATGATTTCCCCATTTCGCAAAAGCTAGGAATTCCGTCCTAAATCGTGGTTTGTTTGAAAATTTGGAGGTAACATAATTTCTAATTTGCAATTCCTTATGGTTTCAAGTTATAATGCAAGTTATCTATTTTAATTCAATATATATCTGTGCCAAGATAACCTTGTTCAATTGCTGGGTGAGAAAATATTCTAAGAGTGAATATCCAAAGCATGTCTTAAAGGGGAATATAATGCCCCTGGAGGCTTTGTGCTTGTGATCAAGTTCAAGTGAGTTTATTGTCATGTGTCGCTGATAGGACAATGAAATTCTTGCTTTGCTTCAGCACACAGAACATAGTAGGCATTTACTACAAAACAGATCAATGTGTCCATATACTATAATATAAATATATACACACATGAATAAATAAAATGATAAAGTACAAATAACAGATAATTGGTTATTGATAATCAGAGTTTTGTCCAAGCCAGGTTTAATAGCCTGATGGCTGTGGGGAAGTAGCTATTCCTGAACCTGGTGGTTGCAGTCTTCAGGCTCCTGTACCTTCTACCTGAAGGTAGCAGGGAGATGAGTGTGTGGCCAGGATGGTGTGGGTCTTTGATGATACTGCCAGCCTTTGATGATACTGCCAGCCTCATACCACAGTTTATAGGTCTCCTGGAATCTATCCAGGCTTTGTTATGATGGGCACCCCAGAACAGTAGCCAATGCAAACCCTGTATTAAGGACACATTCTAAAACAAGGGACAGGTAGGCAAACCCATTGCAACTTGAAAGACACAGGTCTGAATGGAAAGGCGTACTGGGTCAGTTGAAGGGACATGTCTCTCATCACTAGTTGATTGGAAGCAGTCTGTTACTCACCCCTTAAGCACATCAAACATTAGGACATCACTTGCCTTGTCCTGCCCTCAACTCTCTTTAAACTTTCTCCCATCTGCTACACTCAGTCTGAAGAAGGGTCCTGTTCTAAAATGTCGCCCATCCATGTTCTCCTGAGATGCTACCAGACCTGTTGAGTTACTCCAGCATTTTATGTATTTTATTGTAAACCAGCATCTGCAGTTCCTTGTGCCCAAATTGCACAGTTGCGTTGGCTGTATTGTGGGCTTAGTAGTGCCTCAAATGTTAATGTACCATTTCTTCTGATCATTTACCAGGATCTCTTGGAAAAATTCTCCGCCGATCAGTTCCGAATGTTTTGCCTTCTGTCAAAATACAGATCAGGTCTGACCTTCATAGCTTTATAAGTTTGAATAAAGATGTTGATGTGCAATGGTTGAACCTTGCTGAATCTGTGTTGCTTTTGAATTGTAGCAATGGAATTCAGCGATGCCAACATGATACAAGCCGGAATCATTCTCCACTCCATTTCTACTTTTATTCACGATGCCTCTGCTTATATGAGCGGACAGTTGAAATGCCCATCGGTTGATGAAACGTTGTTATGGGAAAGGTACATGTGAAATAAATTATATTTATACTATGCTTTCCTTGGACCCAACACGTTCTAAAGCACATCATGCCAGTAAACCTTTCTTAAAGTGTAAAGAATTGATAACAAAAAGGGGATATAAAATGGCTATTTTTCCATCCACAAATAACAATGTGATAATGATCAAATCACATTGAGTGCAGGATAAATATTGTCCAGAACTCCTCTGCTGTTCAGATGGCCCGATGGGATCTCTTCCATTGAAGATAAACATAAAATGCTGGAGTAACTCACCGGAACAGGCAGCATCTTGGATAGAAGGAATGTGTGACGTTTCGAATCGAGACCCTTCTTCCATAGAAACATAGAAAATAGGTGCAGGAGTAGGCCATTCGGCCCTTCGAGCCTGCACCGCCATTCGATATGATCATAGCTGATCATCCAACTCAGTATCCCATCCCTGCCTTCTCTCCATACCCCCTGATCCCTTTAGCCACAAGGGCCACATCTAACTCCCTCTTAAATATAGCCAATGAACTGGCCTCAACTACCTTCTGTAGAAGAGAATTCCACAGATTCACCCCTCTCTGTGTAAAAAATGGTTTTCTCATCTCGGTCCTAAAAGACTTCCCTCTTATCCTTAAACTGTGACCCCTTGTTCTGGACTTCCCCAACATCGGGAATAATCTTCCTGCATCTAGCCTGTCCAACCGCTTAAGATGTTGGTTATCCATTGATGTTGATTTAATGTCTCGTTTAAAAGAAATGTATGAGTGCGCAGGACTGCCACAGTGCTGTTCCTCTGTGCAGTGTTGCTCACCACCCCACTGACAACACAGCGCACCTTCTGTATTGCCCCATAGACAATGCACCATTCAGTCAGCACCTCATGTATAATAGAGCTGTCCCTCCAACCGTGCAGCACTGCCCCACTGCCGTCACAGTTCCTTGACCTAGATTTTTCGCTAACATTTTGAAGTGGGACTGAATCTACATCTTTTGACTCAGAGGTGAAAGTACCATCCATTCAATCATTTTTCTCTCCAGCACTGACATTGTGATCTCTTCAGCATATCTACTGTTTAAGGTTGTAGGCGTGATAACTGGCCATGGGGTGAAGCGAGGCGATTATGTGATCGGGTGTTTGCAGTTGGGGAGCATGCCCTCGGAGTGCCTTTATTTTCCTATTTCAATGAACATAATGCCACTGTCCAAGGCTTCCTAAAATCCTTGCTGAGAATTGTGGACCACACAATTATCTGTGTGGTTTCATTCCATAATAGCACCAGGTGCTGTCATTAATAATCTTTTCATTTTTTTATGGTGCCTTTGATGTCATATTTCAATGATATATTGATTTTTCTTGCACTCCGTTTAAAGGTTAAATTGCACCTTCTTTGCTTTCTTTGTTTTACATCCAGGTTAAATGCTACCAAAGACGCTGTAAAGGCTGCCTTCGCTGATGATTTTGACACTCCAGGGGCCACTAATTCAATTGTAAATCTTATTCACCATGGCAACAGACAGCTTCAAACAGTTACCAAGGTAACCCATTAGGATTTTGTGCATTGGAAGTGCATTATTCAGAGTAATGCCATGATGAGTGTATTACATTTTATGAAAGCATTATTGTTTGTTGAGATGAGGCCGAGGTTTGTACTATGATGGTGTCAGAACTCCCCTGGGATATGCCAGAGTTGAGAGAGAGACATGTGTTAGGTTTCTATATGTACCCTAACCCAAAACTAGCTCATTATTTTTTCGGAATTAAACCCCATTTTATGCGAAATGCGATTTGACTGAGGAATGCTGTAATCCGCAGGCATTCTCTGCAGAAGTATTTATTAAGGGGGAAATACCCGATGTGGAATTGGGGAAGAGCTCCTGAACTCCCCATTGAAGGAGCATCATGGGATCTTTCACATCTGCCTGAGAGAGTGGACAGCCTCTGTTGAACGCCTCTTCTAGAAGACACCATGTCTGACACATTCAGTACTACCTTGGACTTGCCCCTGTGTCAGTGCCACAAATTCAAGCCCCGCTCCTCTAAAACTGCAGCACTCTCCCAGTACTGACTGGCCAAGCATAAAAAAGGCACAAAGAGCTGGAGTAACTCAGCGGGTCAGGCAGCATCTCTGGAGAACATGGATAGGTGACGTCTCGGGTCGGGACCCTTCTTTAGTCAGTCATTCTCCAGAGGTGCTGCCTGACCTGCTGAGTTACTCCAGCACTGTCTTTTTTTGAAAATCAGCATCTGCAGTTCCTTGTCTCTAAAGTATAGGACTCTTTTCAGTTTAGTTTATTGTGACATGTACCCAGGTACAGTGAAAAGCATTTGCCGTGTGCTAACCAGTCAGCGGAAAGACAAGACACGATTACAATCGAGTTATCTACAGAGTAACATCACATGATAAAGGGAATAACGTTTAGTGCAAGATAAAATCCAGTAAAGATTAATTAACGGTAGTCTGAGGGTCTCCAATGAGGTAGATAGTAGCTCAGGACTGCTCTCTAGTTATTGGTAGGATGTGCTTGGTCTGTGTTTTCTGTACATTCTCCCAGATAATGCTTTGTCTCGTGTGTGCCAAGCTCAATCATTGTAAAATATCATGCAGTGCTTCTGTGGTAAAGTACTGTGCTCTTAGATAAAGTGGAGAAAGACCATTCAGGATTCCATTGAACCACAAATCCATGCTTTGGAAGCACACACAAATCCAGAAACAAGTGCTATGTTGATTAGGACATCTTTCTTTGTCTCTCAAAAGATGGTGGTTCTTCCATAGCCCCTGGAGGTGATGTAAAATACCAGCCACGATCACGATGAATGGCAGTGCAGGTTATAAAATCTGAATGGCCTACTTCTGCTTATGTTCTGACCACGTTCAGTAGTTGAGGGTTTGTCATATGAGGAGTGAATACGCAGACTGAGCCTGTGCACTTTAGAGTTTAGAAGAATGAGCATGATCTCCTTTAAAATAACAAAGTTCATATGTGATTTAACACTGCAGATGCAGGGCTGAAGTACACCTGCTGGCATGCCTAGAAGCAGGGATCATGGTCTCAAAATAAAGGGCCATCATTCAGGATTGAGGTGAGAACCTTCTACACCCAAAGGCTAGAAAATCTTTGAAATTCACTATGCAAGAGATTCAGGACAGATTGATAAACATTAATAACATCTGCATGTTTAAGAAGGAACTGCAGATGCTGGAATAACATCTGGATATCATTAGTGTCAAGGAAAATGAGAGCAGGGAAATGATGCTAAGGTTAAAGTTCAGCTGGGATCTTATTGACTGGCAGAGCAGGCACCATGCAGTGAGTGGACTACTGCTTCTATTTTATTATTGTCTTATATAACAATCAGCCTTTTATTTATGCCAGGAGGAAGATTACCCGAGGAGCCCGGCTGTGTTTGGGGCAATAATTGCATACATTGAACGATTCCTGGATGTTGTTGGTATTTCTCGTGATCGTGGTCAGGTGAGTAAAGTTGGTTTCCTTTTTTTAAAGAGTTGATTTAGTCTTTGCGCATTGTCAGTTAACAAAGATAATACCAACACTGACTTCCAGTCAGTGCTGCAACAGTGAGGTTGTGTGGGCCTTTTTACAGCTGCTATATTCTGCTGCTTGATGCGGGAAGAGGTGGCTGATGGAGTCCCCGTCTACACTTGCTATTTTTAATGCTGATGTGCAGTTTCAGTACACTCTGTACTCTCTGGATGGGTGAATGAACTACTGTTAACTAATGCAGCTTGAAAGACAGTGGATCCACAGGAGATAGATGACAGAAACACTGGTGATGCATAAAGTGCTGCAAGACGCTTTCTTACATTAGGACCACGTGGATCTTGGGACACCCAATGCAAAAAATTGTAGCTGAAAACCTGTCTTTTGGAACTTAGTGCTATTAAACCACGTGGGTTTAGGCGACGTTTCTTGATTCACTTGGTAATCTATGGAGATACATTATTCGCCTAGGCTGGAATTTGGTTAAGGTATATTCCATTCTCCCCACTACCCACATATAACAATTAAAGCATGGAAACAGGCCATCTCGGTCCTTCTAGTCCGTGCCGAACACTTAATCTCACCTAGTCCCATCTACCTGCACTCAGACCATAACCCTCCATTCCTTTCCCGTCCATATACCTATCCAATTTATTTTTAAATGATAAAATCGAACCTGCCCCCACCACTTCCACTGGAAGCTCATTTCACACAACTACCACTCTCTGAGTAAAGAAATTCCCCCTCATGTTACCCCTAAACATCTGTCCCTTAATTCTCAAATCATGTCCTCTTGTTTGAATCTTCTCTACTCTCAATGGAAAAAGCTTATCCACGTCAACTCTGTCTATCCCTCTCATAATTTTAAAGACCTCTATCAAGTCCCCCCTTAACCTTCTGCGCTCCAAAGAATAAAGACCTAACTTGTTCAACCTTTCTCTGTAACTTAGTTGCTGAAAGCCAGGCAACATTCTAGTAAATCTCCTCTGTACTCTCTCTATTTTGTTGACATCTTTCCTATAATTTGGCGACCAAAATTGTACACCATACTCCAGAATTGGCCTCACCAATGCCTTGTACAATTTTAACATTACATCCCAACTTCTATAATCAATGCTCTGATTTATAAAGGCCAGCACACCAAAAGCTTTCTTTACCACCCTATCTACATGAGATTCCACCTTCAGGGTGAGATTCCACCTACCCCATTGAAAGGCTGGTTCCCTGGAACAGCCCTGTGACAGGACAGCAATTCCCCTGGGATGTCATTGCAGGTAGCACTCCCTCTGGGCCGGTCCACCCAGTCAGCCCTTAACAGTGTGACACTGCCTGCACTAAAGGACACAAAGTGCTGAAGTAACTCAGCGGGTCAGGCAGCATCTCTAGAGAACATGGATAAGTGACGTTTCACATCAGGACTCTTCTTCAGACTGCTTTTATTATTTACATAATTTTTAAAACTAAATGTGTGAGGCACTTATAGTCTGAGCAGTTATTACCAACCAGACTTTTTTAAACGTGTAACTTAGTTGTTACTTCAACAATTTTTAAAAGTACACTTAAGGAGGCAAGGGGCTGAAAGATCTTAAGAGTAAGTTCTCAGCTTAGAGCATCTGCAGGTGAAAGGACAGTGACTGGTGGCCGAGTGATTCAGTTTGGAAATGAGCAAGAGACACAATTGGAGGAACACTGGCATCATTACAGCTAGAGGAGGTCAAGGACACGGTGAGAAGATGGCGCTCGTTAGGCTTGAAACGGAGGTGTTGCTTAACCATGACCAGTGCGTGTGCAGGAGTCCAGGAGTAGTGTAGGTCAGTGAATCCAGGAGTAGTCGTCTTCTTCTTATCGAGCCCACACACAAGATTAGAAGTTGTTCAGCCAGAGCTGGACACACTTCTCGGCATCTGTATACAATGGTGTCTGTCTTGCGCTTCTTGTGCATGCTGGTGGAAAGATTGGTGTAAACAGGGCTGCGACGTGAATGCTCTTTCCTTGACCCCTCCAGGAGTAGTGTGGGTCAGTGAATGCAGGAGTGGTCCAGGAGCAGTGCAGATCAGTGAGTCAGGAGTCCAGGCGTAGTGTAGGTCCATGAGTACAAGAGTCCAGGAGTAATGGATGACCTGAATATAATGGGAAATTAAAATGGGGAACCCAGCTGGACTTGCAATGGAATAGTTAAACTATAAGGTACTGTTGTGGATGTCAGCAGCAAATGAGTGAAGACAGTGGCATTGTTACTGAGTTGGAAATATGCAATACTTAATGAAGATGTGGAAATGTAGTCTGAATCTCCTGCCTGGGTGACGCATCACAGCAAGGTTGTCAGCAATCTGGTTTGGCTTCAGACAGTAGGCAGTGCGTGCAATGCATTTAATGGCTGGTGAAATTAGTTTGTGAAGTTAGCTGAAGTAATGAGCTTTGGCCTCCCTACACTTGGTTGGTAGAAATGAAATCCTTACACAGGATGTTAATTCTGCGTCGAAGGTCACTGATAACAACAACAGAGGTACACTATTGAGAGGACGCTATTAATGTAAGCTGGCAATTTTCCCAGAGAAAACGGCCTCAGAGTGGGTAATGAAGAAGGTATTCACAGGAGGCTTGATCTTCAAGGTGTTATTTTTCATGTTTATTGCAGAAAGCTAGTTTTATTTTTAATCTTGAATGAAAGAAAATGAAAAACAAAGATTTGATGAAAAGAAAGTTTTGAAGAGGATGTGTTTTGGAGTTGACCTTTATTACAGTCTACATTTATAGTTTTGATTTACTGCAGTGAATGGAGTACATCATTGGGACCAGTAGTAAGTGCAATGAAGTATGACATTAGAATGTGATGAGACACAGTCTGCAATAGCAATTATAATTCAGATATTTGATTTTTTTTGCAGCACAATTGATGTGGAAAAGCTCAGCTATTCTGATAATATACTTGGTCACCCATCCTTGGTGCCTTCTTTCCCTTAATTTCAGTCATATATTTTGCTCGCTTTTATGCACATTTTATCCTGTGTTTTTACCTCTGCACTCACCTTTTTGTGTTTCCTGCTCATCTATTCAGAGTTAGATTTAACCCTTAGGGCTAACGGAATCAAAGGATATGGGGGAAAAAGCGGGAACGGGGTACTGATTTTGGATGATCATATTGAATGGCCGAATGGCCTACTCCTGCACCTATTTTCTATGTTTCTCTTCTACTTGTGCTTTGCCTTTCAGTGTTTGTATACTTTTGTATGCTCTTTTTCTTGTATATAAGAAAGCCACAAGTACGTGTATTCTGACAGACTGTAGTAGCCTATTGTGAGAGCTTGCCACTTTCTGATTCAGAAACTTCAGGGGTGAGAGAGTGAAAGTGTGGTGTTTAATTGATGACCTTTCAATGGATACAAGTATTACAAAACCAAAATGGTAGGTGGGGTAAAGGTGCAGATCATTTGTGATTCATTTGCCTGCTTTGAGGGACTGTCTTGGACTTTGAAGAACGTTGCGACTAATGAATCCTGAGATGGTTAGGAGAGTCGATTAAATGGATACATCCTCTCTGACCATGTTAGTGAGCCTGAGTGCAATCTCCAGGGTGTGAAGGTTTGGTGAAACTGATGTACATCAGTTGCCATGCTTGCTATCCCTCACAACAAACGACTTTGTTAGCTGAAAACAATCCTGCGAATGCACAGCAGGTCAGGTAGCGTCTGTGGTGAGAGAAACAATTGATTTTTCAAGTTAATAACCTTTCACAATTGGGAAAAGTACTGACATTCCCAGTTGAGATGAAGGGCCATTGGCTGGAAATATTGACACAATTTCTCTCTCCACAGATGCGAGCTGACCTGCTGTGATTTCCCCAGGATTTTCTGTTTTTGTGCTTCAAAACTTCCAGCATCTACAGTTCTTAATTTTTTCAAACCTTACTTCTATGCTGGGCGGATTTCTTTGTATTTGCAATTAAGATCGCACTGCCAAAATTAAGTATGAGAGAAAAGCGGCATTATATATTAATACAAAGAGCAAGAACATCTATGTACTAGTAGAAACAAGTAACTGAAGATGCTGGTTTATACCAAAGATAGTGCTGGAGTAATAACTGTGCGGCTAAGGCAGCATCTCTGGATAAAAAGGATGGGTGATATTTCGGGTTGAGACTTTTTGGTCTGAAGAAAAGTCCTAGCTCGAATCGCTATCCATCCTATTTCACCAGAGATGCTGCCTGACCCGCTGAGTTACTCCAGCACTGTGTTTCTATATTTCGTTTATGCATTACATTGTCAAGAAATGAGGAAGACAAAGAGGAAATCATGGCCAATTTAATTTATTACCTGTTGCTGGCAAGAGTGAGTCTATAATCAAGGACGAAACAGCTCGTTATTTAAAGAAGTTGAATACAATTAAACCGAACCTTTATGAAAGCAATATCCTGCTTGACACATTCACTGGAGCTCTTTGAGGATGTAACAAATAGGGTGGGGGGGGTAGATGTAATGCACCTTATTTCCACAATACATTTGACAAAGTACCACATAAGATAAAAGCACAGCTCCCTCTCTTTCTATCACTACTATACTTTCTCTTCATGGTGCTCCAGCTTCTTCCGTTGCTGCATGAACTGTTCACTGAGTGAATTAAATTAACATCTCTGTTTACTGGAAACGGCCGCAGAAGAAAGCAGATGGAGAAGAAACCTTTTCCTGTCCTTTAACCTGTTCTGGTCTCTCAGTCATGAGTCTTTAACCCTGGGAAAATTGTTAAGGTGACATCGTGGTACCCTGGTTGAGTGACTGATAGTGCTGTTTTGAATCTTCTCGTTACGTCACTTTAAATGGCCAATAATCACGTTCAGTAAAGCATGAAAATTATTCTACCATGTTTCCAATTTATTACTGAATACATTCAAACTTTTAAATGCGTATCACCATTTTTGCACTAAAACAAAGATATTTACTTGAGACTTACCGCTCTCTATAAATAAATAGAGCATTGAAATATTGAGCGGACTTCTAGAGTTGGAAGTGTAATGTTGGAATCGGATAATAAATATCATTGGGTTAGGTGCAGGTGTTTATGAACAGGCTGTGCTGCTGGGGTTGGTAGTCCATACGATTGTGGCATTTAAGAGACTTTTGGATTGGCATATGGGTACACCTGGAATAGAGGGGTACAGTTTATGTGCCTCTATGTCATGTTCAGCACAGACATTGTGCCAAAGGCCCTGTTCATGTCCTGTACGATTCTATGTTCTCCAAGTCTATGGGCCTCTAGTCACTATAATGTTGCTGCCCTCCCTGTACTCCATCCAAATGTCTTCTTGTTTTTCATGCACTAACTGGAGAGTGGTGATTAGAAACATAGAAAAATAGCTGCAGGAGTAGGCCATTCGGCCCTTCGAGCCTGCACCGCCATTCAATATGATCGTGGCTGATCATCCAACTCAGTATCCTGTACCTGCCTTCTCTCCATACCCCCTGATCCCTTTAGCCACAAGGGCCACATCTAACTCCCTCTTAAATATAGCCAATGAACTGGCCTCAACTACCTTCTGTGGCAGAGAATTCCACAGATTCACCACTCTCTGTGTGAAAAATGTTTTTCTCATCTCGGTCCTAAAAGATTTCCCCCTTATCCTTAAACTGTGACCCCTTGTTCTGGACTTCCCCAACATCAGGAACAATCTTCCTGCACCTAGCCTGTCCAACCCCTTAAGAAGTTTCTATAAGATCCCCCCTCAATCTTCTAAATTCTAGCGAGTACAAGCCGAGATTGTTGAACATCAGCATGTGAGACTGCTGCAGATTTATAAAAATAACTCCTGCTAGTTTCCAGTGTTCCTTCTGGTTCCACACAGCATTTGGGTTGGTGCGCAGTGCAGCCTCATCCAGCTGATACCAGGACAAGAGCTGCAAATAGGACAGGTTTGGATCATTGATTTAATTTCACTGTTTAACCAAGGATCCGATGTAGGTTTTTTATTACTTTGAGAGTTAACAGCAAAAAATGTTGCCCATTTGCTGTCCATTCAGTTCCAGGAATGAGAGACTGAGAAGGTAGACAAAAGTGCTGGAGAAACTCAGCGGGTGCAGCAGCATCTATGGAGCGAAGGAAATAGGCAACGTTTCGGGCCGAAACCCTTCAGAACAGAAAATTAAACAAAGACAAGATATTTTCATATCAAGGGTTCTAAAACCTTAGAAAATAGAAAAAGAACTTGGGCTATTGAAAAAGACTAACATCATTTTCAGATTGGATCTGGTTCTGAACAGAGAAAAATATAAAAGGCACAAATATTAGTATTGCTGTGAAACCTGGTCAATGGTAGCAGCGGTGTGATGGGCTGAATGGCTCCTATAGTTCCTGGTCTTAGTGTGTTGTGCTGTGACCAGAGACTACAAGACTACTAAACAGCTTCCTGCCACAGGCTGTGAGGCTGCTAAACAGTCACTCTGTACTCACAGTCACCTGATTCTGCGGCTTTGCACTGACATTTTAATAACTCTGGCACTGGCCACTCAAATCAGCTGCCCTGGACATTTTAATGATTGGTTTACTGTATTTTAATGTTGCTGTTTTACCTGCTTTTAACTATTTATACTGTTTCATCAGGGACTGGATTGTTTTTTATTGTTATTATGTGTGAAATGTTTTAAGTTTCATGTGCGATGCTCCGGTATTCGCTGGGAAACGTCTTCTCATTTTGCACTGTGCAACTGTTGCTTTGCAAGATGACAATAAAGGGTGATTTGATTTGAGATCCGTTAAGCACATGCAAAGTATATAGAACGTCTTCACTCTGCCATTTTGCTCATGTTGGCTCCTTGTTTTCCAGCTGCCAATCGCAGACACGTCTTCAGCTGCTCTTTACAGTGTTGCTGAGCAACTAGTGGGTTTTCGCCAGGAGGTCAGGAACTACGCTCTGGCAGTGAACGAGCAGGATTCGGGCTCTGGTGGAGGCAGCGAGCCGAGCAAGGAAGAGGAACAGCAACAGAGGGAGCGCAGGAGACAGCTGATGGTCGAGCGGCAGCCTCTCCTGCGAGCCTGTGACTCACTGCGGAAGGACCTTGAAGCTATTGGAATAAATATCAAGGTAAGCGAGAGGAGTGGTGACACCAGGTGGTAATTGGAATGGGGATGGTAACTTCCCTGACTTCCCTGATGCACATTAACCATGAATACACAGACCAAAACCAGAATGAAAAAACATCTCCTAAACCTAGAGAAGACAATAAGATGAAATACGTGTTCCATAGAAAAGCCTCATACACCAGAAGATAGACATTGGTGTTGGTGGCCTTTAAGTGCATAAAGGTGGATAAGTTCCCAAGCCTGACCAGGTATATCCTAATATATGGTGGGAAACCAGGGAAAAAATTGCCTGGCAAAGATATTTGCATCATCTTTAGCCATGGGTGAGGTACGAAGGCTGGAATTGTGGTGATATTGTGTCTTTATTTAGAAAGGGCGAGGATAGTTACAGATATGGGTGAAAAAATTGCAGATGCGGTTTAATCTGAGTAAATACGAGGGGATGCACCTTAGGAGCCCGAATGTAATGGGAAAGTGTGCAGATGGTGCTTGAAACATAGAAAAATAGGTGTAGGAGTAAGCCATTCGAGCCAGTACCGCCATTCAATATGATCATGGCTGATCATCTAATATCAGTACTCCATTACTGCTTTCCCCCCATCTCTCTTGATTCCTTTAGCCCAAAGAGCTAAATCTAACTCTCTCTTGAAAATATCCAGTGAATTGGCTTCCGCTGCCTTCTGTGGCAGAGAATTCCACTGATTCACAACTCTCTGGGTAAAAAGGTTTTTCCTCATCTCATTCCTAAATGGCCTACCCCTTATTCTTAAACTGTGTCCCCAGGTTCTGAACTTCCCCCAACATCGGGAACATTTTTCCTGCATCTAGCCTGCCCAATTCTTTAAGAATTTTATGTTGCTATAAGATAACCCCTCATCCTTCTAAATTCCAGTGAATACAAACCCAGTCGGTCCATTCTTTCATCAGATGTCTGTCCTGCCATCACAGGAATTGACCTAGTAAGAGACTTTTAGATAGGCACATGGGTATGCAGGGTTTGGAGGGATATGGATACTTGTAGGCAAAACAGATTAATTTGGCATCACATTCAGCACAGACATTATGTGTTCTGTGTTACAGGATGTAAGTCTCGCACTAAACTTATCAATATTGAGGAGCCTCTGTCTGCCCCCTGCTGCCCAAAGTAAGGAGTGCGGACTGTAGTACAACTATTTACGGACATATTGACATAACAATCATTGAACCATAGAAAATAGCTGCAGGAGGAGCCAGCGCCGCCATTCATTGTGATCATGGCTGATCATCCAAAATCAGTAACACATGCCTGCCTCCCCATACTCCTTGATTCCACTAGTCCCAAGAGCTCTATCTAACTCTTAAATTTATCCAGTGAATTAGCCTCCATTGCCTTCTGTGGCAGAGAATTCCACAAATTCACAACTCTCTGGGTGAAAACGGTTTTTTCTCACCTCAGTCTTAAATGGCCTCCCCTTTATTCTTAGACTGTGGTCCCTGGTTCTGGACTCCCCCAACATTGGAAACATTTTTCCTGCATCTAGCATGCCCATTCCTTTTAAAATGTTATATGTTTCTATAAGATAACCTCTCATCCTTCTAAATTCTAGTGAATCCAAGCCCAGCCTTTCCAATTTTCCTCATATGACAGTCCCGCCATCCTGGAGATTAACCTCGTGAACCTACACTGCACTCCATCAATAGCAAGGATGTCCTTCCTCAAATTAGGAGACCAAAACTGTACACAATACTCCAGATGTGGTCTCACCAGGGCCCTGTACAACTGCAGAACGACCTTTTTACTCATATACGCAAATCCTCTCGTTATGAAGGCCAACATTAGCTTTCTTCACTGCCTGCTGTACCTGCATGTTTACTTTCAGTGACTGGTGTACAAGGACACCCAGGTCTCGTTGCACTTCCCTTTTTCTTAATTTGACACCAATGAGATAATAATCTGCCTCCTTGTTCTTGCCGCCAAAGTGGATAACCTCACATTTATCTACATTATACTGCCTCTGCCATGCATCTGCCCACTCACTCAACCTGTCCAAGTCACCCTGCAACCTCCTAGCATCCTCTTCGCAGTTGACACTGCCACCCAGCTTTGTGACATCTGCAAATTTGCTAGTGTTACTTTTAATTCCATCATCTAAATCATTAATATATATTGTAATTAATTGCGGCCCCAGCACCGAGCCTTGCGGCACTCCACTCGCCACTGCCTGCCATTCTGACAGAGACCCGTTTATTCCTACTCTTTGTTCCCTGTCTGCCAACCAATTCTCTATCCATGTCAATACCCTACCCCTAATACCATGTGCTTTAATTTTGCCCTGTGTGGGACCTTATCAAAGGCTTTCTGAGAGTCCAGATACACTACACCCACTGGCTCTCCTTCATCCATTTTACTTGTCACATCCTCAAAAAATTCCAGAAGATTAGTCAAGCAGGATTTCCCCTTCATTAAATCCATGCTGACTTGGACCAACCCTTTTACTGCTATCCAAATGCGCCATTATTACTTCTTTAATAAAAGAAGCATCTTTCCCACCACCACAACCATCATTGTGCTCAGGGTGACTCCTGATTGTGGGTGTCATTCACTTCTCGAAAAGCTTTATTATTCAGGAAAAATTGCCATCATTTTGCTGTCTTGATGCAGGGTCTCCACCCTCATGTCCACCATCTCCTGCCTCCACAGATGCTGTCTGACCCACTGAGTTCCTCATTGCGCTCAGGGTGCAAAATTCTGTGTTTAAATTTTGTGTAAACTTGGTCAGTATGTCTCCACATCAAACCATTCTGTTTTAAAATGCCAGAATATTTCAGCTTAATGTTGGGATGAATGAAAAAGATCTGAAGATATGAAAAAAAAAAATTCCTCTTACAATATTTGGAGAGATGCTCACATAAAAAGCAATTTCACTGGTGATGAGGATCATGTTTAGATTCAGTTGCCACTTAAAGATAATATGTATAATACATTCATTCAACAGTATTCTTCACCAAATGCTGGAGTAGCTCAGCCGGACAGGCAGTCCCGCTGAGTTGCTCCAGCATTTTGTGTCTACCTTCGATTTAAACCAGCATCTGCAGTTCTTTCCTACACAGTATTCTTCACCATATTTCCGAGATCTTACGAGAACTTGGTATCAGAATAAAGACCATCCAGTAGCCTTGAACTGCCTACCCCACATTTGTTACTGAGCAATGATGCGTCAGACAAAATTATAAATGCAAAATATTCTCAGTGTGGCACAGCGCTAGAGACCCAGGGTTAACCCCAACCTCGGGTGCTGTCTGTGTGGAGTTTGCTTGTTCTCCCTGTGACCGCGTTAGTTTCCTCCGGGTGCTTCGGTTTCTTTTCACATCCCAAAGATGTACAGGTTTGTAGGTTAATTAGCCTCTGTAAAACAAATTGCCCCTAGTGTGTAGGGAGTGGATGAGAGAAAGTGGGGTAACATTGAACTTGTGTGAATGGATGATTGATGGTCGACATCGGCTGAAGGGCATGTTTCCATGCTGTATTTTTTTAAAGTGTTCCAATACTGAACCAGGCCACTTGCCCATGTGCTTCTGGCTGCTGTTTCTGCTCCACTCAGGTCTCCATCCCAAATCCGCCCTCCAAGCCTAAACTCTCTAGCTCCTCTTCTTCCTTCTGACCGTATCCCCAGTATCCCTTCCACCATTTCCTGATGATGGACATTTACATTCTAACTGCTGTGCAAATGCCTTTCCTGAATTTGCCTTTGGACTTACCAGAGACCACCTTGTGTTCATGGCCTCTTGTTTGGCCTCCCCCACAATGGAATCATCTCCTTTCACAGCCTTCAATTGGGTCACTCCTCAGCCTTTGCCTATGGGGTGAAGAGCCCCACCCTGTTCTATCATTCTTCACAGCGGTTATCTGGTAATACACTTCTACACTTTATTTGCCAGTGTCTGTCTGTCATTTGTTTGTAACATGGGGAGGAGCACTGGTCACCTGAGTATTCAGCATCTCATTTCTATCACTAGAACTGAATCTGAAATTACCTGCAGTGATCACAAGAGATAGGAGTAGAATTAGGCCATTCGACCCATCAAGTCTACTCCACCATTTAATCATGGCTGATATGTCTCTCCCTCTTAACCCCATACTTCTGACACCCGTGATGATTCCAGAACAAGGGGTCACAGTTTAAGGATAAGGGGGAAATCTTTTAGGACCGAGATGAGAAAAACATTTTTCACACAGAGAGTGGTGGATCTGTGGAATTCTCTGCCACAGAAGGTAGTTGAGGCCAGTTCATTGGCTATATTTAAGAGGGAGTTAGATGTGGCCCTTGTGGCTAAAGGGATCAGGGGGTATGGAGAGAAGGCAGGTACAGGATACTGAGTTGGATGATCAGCCATGATCATATTGAATGGCGGTGCAGACCTATTTTCTATGATTGATTTTGTATCTTGAATCTCTGTGTTCCACCCCATTCAGACCCTTATTTGCAGAGTATATGGCTGTGTGTACTTTTCAAAATGCACACCTTTGATTTGGGAATCCAGAAGTCACTGGCAAGGTCAGCACTTATTACTCATCTTGAACAGTCCCAGAGGAGGTGGGGTGAGCTGCCATCTTGAACTGCTGCAGTGTTGCCATGGGAATTCCTGTTTTAGGCCCAGCGATGATATAAAGAAATGCCAGTGTGGATCTGAATCAGGAATAGGATGACCAAGGGGGCAACCTGCAGCTGGTATTGCTTCCTCGATGTACTTGCCGTTGTGGTAAACATCAGAGATACGAGTGATGCATTCAAAGTGAATAATTGTAGAACATGTTGTAGACACTGTGGTGGAGGGAATTATTGTATCCAGGGTGTGGGGTGCTGATCAAGCTCGGCAGCGCCCCAGGCAGAGTCGAGTGTTGCTACAGCTGCACCCATCCAGGCAAGTGGACAGAGTTCCATCACTCTCCAGACTTATTACCATCGGGTCAGGAGTGGACCAGCTTCCAGTCACTGGAGATTGACAGTGGAGCTGTGTGTGGGAAGCCAGCAGGGTCACGTTAGGGCAGTGTTTGGGTGGGGGGGGGGGGGGGACAAGGATCACTTGACATGGTTTGATCTGTCACACAACTTGTTGTAAACCTACTTGTGACCTCTTACAGGACAGAGGAGCGACTTCATCTTGGGAGCTGACGTCACAACTTGCGAACAAAAGTAAAGGCGAAACCCAACCACTCGCATCTGACCTTAAGGAACCGTGATACGTGCTTTAACAATTTACTGGTAGCATCTGGATGTTAACACTAAAAGCAGCGTTCCATCGACAATACATCGGATAAGCTCAACGTTTGTCGCACTGAATTAGAGGATTGATCAAATTCAAAACAATTCCTAACCTGAGCCTGGATTCTGATTTGCAGAACCTTGTGTGTGTTGATATTTTCTCAACCTGTTACACCGAGCACTACTGTCAATGGAGGAATCATTTCCAAATGGGGGGAGAAAAATAAAATTGTTATCTAACTGGACTGCAGAAAGCTGTGGTGTGCGGCAGTGCTATGCATTGATGTATTAATAAAAGGAAATCAATCTTTGGTAAATTTAACTAATAATTTATAGGTTTAACACTTGTCGAGGGAATGAGTTGGAGAAGACTTTTGGACGTTTCCCATTTATCCAAATGTTCAGTGGCAGTTCATAGGGGAAAGTAAACCTGTTATTTTAAGCAGTTTAAAATATTTGGCTGTGGCCAGGACAGTTTTGTTTCTTGTGCTGCACTCATACAAGAATTTATGAGGAGCTGAAGCCTCAGTTTCTACACCCCTCCCCCTCCCCGAAAATAGATGCAAAATGTCAACTGCTCAATTAGCAAACATATTCAATCACGGTCACATTGAGAATACAACTTTATTGAGGCAACATACTTTAACTCATCCAGCAACAAAGCTAAAAACGAAGAATCTTACAGCGGGAGGATTCTAAATGTTGGATGGCTTCTCCCCTGAACAACTACCAGCCACTTATTTTCAAAATATATTCTTATCAAATCAGATGATTGGAATCTGAATTTCACCCCATGGTAACATCTGATTGCAACTCAAACATCTGTCTCCATTTAAAACATCTGTCTCCATTTAAAACATCAGGAAAATAAATCGGAGTCTGCACCATTACTGCCTGGGAACTGGCGCCAGGCACGTTAGCAGAGCTGGCTTCCTGGTGCCGTTTAAACTTCTTCCAGTCAGCTTTCAAAGAGTTTGTGAAATGCCGTGGAGATCTCTGCAATCATGTCTGTAGTGGTCATCGAACGGTGATGCTTCTGAAAGGCTTGGTTGTTGCACTGTCTCGTCAATGCACATGCTCCAAATGCAGCTACAAGGGTGGGATTTATCCTGGGGGGGGGAAAGAGCAGGAGTTACTGTACGACAGGCGAGCCATGCCGTGACAAACATTTATCAAATGCAACCCAACACAGTGCTCGTATGGTCCTTGACAGTCCTGGAATTTGAAACTGTTTTTCAAGGCCTTGAAAGTCATTGGATTTATCATAGGTCCTTGAAAATCCACTTTTTTATGATAAAAGTATTAATTCATGCAATAATGTAATTTTTTTAATCATCATTTATAATGCGTTTTTTAAATTAAAAGTCGGGAAACATTGTTAGATATATTTGCTAACAACGTTCCCTGTATGAAGGAGGGGAGCTAGAAATTTTGAAATTAAAAACAGCAGTTCCATCCTTCTTAATGAGGTTGCATTAAACTTTATGATTTTGTTGGTTAACCTTGATTGATGGCTACATGTTTTGTTTTGAATATCTTTCATTTGTCTTACTTAAGTTCTTTTTTGAGTTCATTAAACATAAAACTGACATTTCTTTATTTTTTCCTACGTCCCGCAAAAATGTGCCAAATGTGGCCCTCATGCTGAAAGGTTTGGAGGCCCCTGTTGTATGGTATAATTTAAAATAATTACAGTATAAATTAAGGGTAAACAAGCAAATAAATGGTGTCATTTCAAGGCATAATTATCAAAAAATTATCAAAAAAGGCCTGTGTAAAGGATACTTCTCTCTAATTAAACAAGCAATGAACAGGTATCATGTAACAAGTAGGTGTAATATAAAATATTTTCAATATGACTCAAGTGTAAACAAGCAAGGAGTTGGTGTCATTTTAAGGTATAATTATCACATTTTCTGTGTAAATTAAGAAGTGACAAGCAAGTAAATTGTGTTATTTTAAGGTACAATAAAAAATAATTACAGTATAAATTAAGGATAAACAGGCAAGAAAACGGTGTCATTTCAAGGTGCAATTATCAAAAACCTGGGGGGGGGGGAGAAGAGCAGGTGTTACTGTAGGCAGGAGCAGGACTCTGTATAAAGGGGGCACTGCCCACTTTTACCCCCGCCAGGGGTGTTGCCCCGTGGACCCCCATCTCTCTTCAGTTTTTTTCCTGTCTCATGCCTGATGACTACAGAGGACAGTGCGATAGGCGGGGTGGGAGATTGCAACCTTCACGTGGTCCGCCCTGTTTCAACAAATGCAATCAACCCTGCGTGCACAATCCAATAAGATCAGATAGAACAAGTTGTCCAACAACTTTAGGCTGTGCACGCCATACGCAAGAAGAAGTGCGACAGGCCGGTGATAAGACCAGTAATCCTTGTCTTTTTGGGTACAGGGACAATAGTGGAGACTTTGAAGCAGGCAAGGACAGTACAGGTTTGCCGGGACTGGCTGAAAAGCAGTTTTCCATTATGGTTCCAGATTGGACAAGTACGAAATGAGAAAATGGACCATCAGTGCTCTATGAAGTACGAATATAGATAAGTTAATCATCTTGTGTGTAATTATTATGTCGTTTAGGATCGTTCTGTGCAACCTGGACTAATGGATTGACTGATCACCTTCTCAGAGTTCCCTGAAAATCAGTGTCCGTACATTGAAACATAGAAAATAGGTGCAGGAGGAGGCCATTTGAGCCAGCACCGCCATTCATTGTGATCATGGCTGATCGTCCTCTATCATTAACCCGTGCCTGCCTTCTCCCCATATCCCTTGACTCCACTAGCCCCTAGAGCTCTATCTAACTCTCTTAAATCCATCCAGTGATTTGGCCTCCACTGCCCTCTGTGGCAGGGAATTCCATAAATTCACAACTCTCTGGGTGAAAACGTTTCTCACCTCAGTCTTAAATGACCTCCCCTTTATTCTAAGACTGTGGCCCCTGATTCTGGACTCGCCCAACATTGGGAACATTTTTCCTGCATCTAGCTTGTCCAGTCCTTTTATAATTTTATAGCACGGAATCAGCCCTTTAGCCCACGCCAACCAGCGATCCCCGTACACTAACACTATCCTACACACAAGGGACAATTTACAATTTTTAAATCGAAGCCAATTAACCTACAAACCAGTACATCTTTGGAGTGTGGGAGGAAACGGGAGCACAGAGAGAAAACCCACACGGTCACAGGGCGAATGTACAGACAGCACCCGTGGTCAGGATCGAACTCTGGCACTATAAGCAGCAACTCTACTGCTGCACCACTGTGCTGCCCTATATGATGGTATTCATGTAGTCTTTTTGACTGGATAGCACACAAACAAAAGCTTTTCACTGTACCTCGGAAAAATGACAATAATAAATGAAACTATTGCACCGGATTAAAGCCCAGCAGTTACTTCAGTTCAGTTTATTTTATGTGTACTGAGGTACAATGAAAATATTTTGTTGCGTGCCAACCAGTCAATGGAAAGACAATACATGATTACAAATCGGGCTATTCAGTGTAGATACATAATACGGGAATAATGTTTGGCGAAGATAAAGCCAGTAAAGTCCAATCAAATATAGTCTGAGGCACACCAATGAGGCAGATAGTAGTTCATGACTGCTCTCTTGTTGGTGATGGGCTGGTTTAGTTGCTTGATAACAGCCGAGAAGAAATTGGCCCCGGATCTGGAGGTGTGCATTTTCACACTTCTACATCTTTTGCCCGATGGAAGGGGAGAAGAAGAAGTGACCAGGGTGCGACACGTCCTTGATTATGCTGCTGGACTTGCCGAGGCAGCGTGAGGTATAAATGGAGGTAATGGAAAGGAGGCTGTTTTTTGTGATGGACCCAGCACTGCCAGTGAACTCAACTATCACCTCCTCAAGACTATCTGAAAAGGAACAGATCTCAGTGCATAGTTCAAATCCTGCACCTTCGCTTCCAGAGGCAGGACCGCCAGATTGTGATCCTGCATTGCTGGCAATGACAGCGCCAATCAGAATCAGGATGTTAACCATTCTTACCCATCAGTTTTCTCCTTCCCAGCAGCAAAGGCCCAGTGGGCCATCAGTCCCAAGGATCCAGACAGCAGATCTCCCTGGCCACCACACCTACGCCCACTGCCCTTCAGTGAACACACCAGCACTGCATGCGGAGAGACAGGAACATGGTTAGTCATATCATCTGACCGGTGCTCAGGAGTGATCCAATGAGATTAAAACTCCTGTCACTTTAATGAACATTATTAATTAAACCTACAATCAATCTAACATAACAGTTGTGTTGCCACTCAAGACAAGCAGTGCAGCATACAGACATGGAAATAGGAAAGCGTTCAAACACGACAGAGGATGGAAGCCAATAGTCCTCAGGATAATCAGGAATGATGGCTGCCTTGCTGGATAAAACTGGCCATAATGTTTGTGACAAAGACCCATCATTTATTTATTTGCTTCTGTACTCCACACTTTGAGATTTGTAATAGAGAAAAAAAAAAAATCACATGTGGTTAAAGTGCACATTGTCAGATTTTATTTAAGGCCATTTTAATATATATAAGCATCTGGATAAACAGATTCTGAAACAGGGTCTGATTAGGAACAGTCAACATGGATTTGTGCCTGGAAGGTCATGTTTGACTAATCTTCTTGAATTTTTTGAAGAGGTTACTCGGGAAATTGATGAGGGTAAAGCAGTGGATGTTGTATATATGGACTTCAGTAAGGCCTTTGACAAGGTTCCTCATGGAAGGTTGGTTAAGAAGGTTCAATGGTTGGGTATTAATGGTGGAGTAGCAAGATGGATTCAACAGTGGCTGAATGGGAGATGCCAGAGAGTAATGGTGGATGGTTGTTTGTCAGGTTGGAGGCCAGTGACTAGTGGGGTGCCACAGGGATCTGTGTTGGGTCCACTGTTGTTTGTCATGTACATCAATGACCTGATGATGGTGTGGTAAATTGGATTAGTAAGTATGCAGATGATACTAAGATAGGTGGGGTTGTGGATAATGAAGTAGATTTTCAAAGTCTACAGAGAGATTTATGCCAGTTGGAAGAGTGGGCTGAAAGATGGCAGATGGAGTTTAATGCTGATAAGTGTGAGGTGCTACATCTTGGCAGGACAAATCAAAATAGGACATACATGGTAAATGGTAGGGAATTGAAGAATGCAGGTGAACAGAGGGATCTGGGAATAACTGTGCACAGTTCCCTGAAAGTGGAATCTCATGTAGATAGGGTGGTAAAGAAAGCTTTTGGTGTGCTGGCCTTTATAAATCAGAGCATTGAGTATAGAAGTTGGGATGTAATGTTAAAATTGTACAAGGCATTGGTGAGGCCAATTCTGGAGTATGGTGTACAATTTTGGTCGCCTAATTATAGGAAGGATGTCAACAAAATAGAGAGAGTACAGAGGAGAATTACTAGAATGTTGCCTGGGTTTCAGCAACTAAGTTACAGAGAAAGGTTGAACAAGTTAGGGCTTTATTCTTTGGAGCGCAGAAGGTTAAGGGGGGACTTGATAGAGGTCTTTAAAATGATGAGAGGGATAGACAGAGTTGACGTGGATAAGCTTTTCCCACTGAGAGTAGGGAAGATTCAAACAAGGGGACATGACTTGAGAATTAAGGGACTGAAGTTTAGGGGTAACATGAGGGGGAACTTGTTTACTCAAGAGAGTGGTGGCTGTGTGGAATGAGCTTCCAGTGAAGGTGGTGGAGGCAGGTTCGTTTTTATCATTTAAAAATAAATTGGATAGTTATATGGACGGGAAAGGATTGGAGGGTTATGGTCTGAGCGCAGGTGTATGGGACTAGGGGAGAATACGTGTTCGGCACGGACTAGAAGGGTCGAGATGGCCTGTTTTCGTGCTGTAATTGTTATATGGTTATATAATACATTTTAGTTTCACCATGTAGAGATTACAGCACTGTTTATACATAGTCTCCCCATTTCAGGGCATCATAATATGTGGGGCACAGCAATATCATGTAAATGAAAGTAATCATGTTTAGTATTTTGTTGCATATCCTTTGCATGCAATGACAGTTTGAAGTCTGCGATTCATGGACATCACCAGTTGCTGGGTGTGTTCTCCGGTGATGCTCTGCCAGGCCTGTATCGTAGCCATCTTTAGCTTATGCTTGTTTTGGGGACTAGTCCTCTTCAGTTTTCTCTTCAGCATATAAAAGGCATGTTCAATTTGGGTGCAGATCGGGTGATTGACTTGGCCACTAAAGAATTTACAATTTTTTAGCTTTGAAAAACTCCTTTGGTGCTTTAGCAGTATGTTTGGGATCATTGTCTTGTTGTAGAATGAACCACCGGTCAATGAGATTTGAGGCATTTGTTTGAACTTGAGCAGATAGGGCGTGTCTATACACTTCAGAATTCATAATGCTACTACCATCAGCAGTTGTATCATCAATAAAGATAAGTGAGCCAGTACGTTCAGCAGCCATACATACCCAGGCATTAACACCCCTACCACCGTGTTTCAAAGTTGAGGTGGTATCTTTGGATCTTGGCCAGTTTCTTCTCTCCGCCATACTTTGCTCTTGCCATCACTCTGATACAAGTTAATCTTCGTCTCATCTGTCTACAAGACCTTTTTCCAGAACTGTGGTTGCTCTTTTAAGTAGTTCTTGACAAACTGTAACCTGGCCATCCTATTTTTGCGGGTAACCAGTGGTTTGCATCTTGCAGTGTAGCCTCTGTATTTCTGTTCATGACGTCTTCTGTGGACAGTGGTCATTGACAAATCCACACCCCTCCTGAAGAGTGTTTCTGATCTGCCGGACAGGTGTTTGGGGATTTTTCTTTACTATAGAGAGAATTCTTCTATCATCAGCTGTGGTGGTCTTCCTTGGCCTGCCAGTCCCTTTGCGATTAGTAAGTTCACCAGTGCTCCCTTTCTTCTTAATGATGTTCCAAACTGTTGATTTTGGCAAGCCTAAGGTTTGGCTGATGTCTCTAAGTTTTATTCTTGTTTCTCAGTCTCATAATAGCTTCTTTGACTTTCATTGGCGCAACTTTGGTCCTTGTGTTGATAAACAGCAATAAAAGTTTCCAAAGGTGATGGAAAGACTGGAGGAAAGACTAGGTGCTGAGAGCTCTCTTATACTTGCATTGAGGCAATTAAACAAAACTGAGCAATTACAAATGCCTGTGAAGCCATGTGTCCCGTATGGTACCCTGAAATGGGGGGGGGGGGGGGGGGGGGGGGGACCACTATGTATAAACATTCTACACGGTGCAACCAAAATGTTGTATAAATACCCTTTAATAAAATCTGACAATGTGCACTTTAACCAAGTGAGATTTTTTTTCTATTACAAATCTCAAATTGTGGAGTAAAGAGGCAAATAAATAAATGACGGGTCTTTGTCCCAAACATTGTGGAGAGTACTGTATGTATTATCGTGGTTGTTGATGTGGCTCCAAGTCCTGAAGATATTTGTTGTTTAATGACAGGCAGAGTTAAACACATGAATTACTGAGAAACATAATGGCCTCTCCCCCGAGTGTGGCATTCACCCCCACGGGATAAAAGCAGATTTGGGTTTAAGTGGGAAACTGGATTGTGTCAGATGAGAGGATCGAAGGGGATGTACGAGGCAGCTGTGCGGACTCCATGTAACCCTTAATTGGGCTAGTTGTAACCTATACAAACTTGCACCATTCACTCTTGCACAGTGGTAGACGTGGCCATCACTATCACTGATTTGTTGTTTTTAATGTATTGAGAAATTAACTCTTTGAATGTAGAATCTGTCGTTAACGTACAGATCCCAGAAGGTCCTCCGCACACGACTCTCCATGCTCACCCACGCCATGTAAATGCACGCACACTCTTCCCTCTAGACACAAACTCCTGCCCCCTTCCCTGCAGACACAGACACATGCCCTGTCCCCCACACTATCCTGCCCCTTCTTCCTGGACACACTCCTGCCCCCTCCCCAAGATAGACGCATGCCCCCTCCCCTGTAGCCCCACACACACACACACTACCCTTCCCTCTTCCCTGTAGACACACACTCCTGCCCCCTACCCTGCAGGCAGATACCTGCCCCTTCCTTCCCCCCCCCCCCCATAGATGTGCACGCATACCAGCGCCCCCAGTACACACACAATCTGGCCCCTCCCTGTATACACTCACATTCCTTCTCTTCCCCCATAGACACACACGCACTCCTGCCCTCTTCCCTGTAACCACACACTTCTGCCCCCTCCCATCTCCAGTTTAAATTCCATTTGGAATATTTTGGAGGACCAAGAAACCAAGACACGCACACACTCCTGCCCCTCCCTTTTAGACACATACTCCTGCCCTTCCCGTCTAGACACATACTCCTGCTCCCTCCCGTCTAGACAGATACCAGCCACTTCCCCCATAGATGTGCGCACACACACACACCAACCCTCTCCCCTCTAGGCACACAAGCTTATACTCCATTAAGTTGAATCCACATGCTGCACAGCCAAGTGACCAGCACTGCCTGTGTCCATCCAGTGCCAGCACACCATACCCCACATGAAGCCAACTCCGTTCTCTCCCTGGTGATGGGATTTTGGGATGTGGCAGAGGAATAAACTGAAACAAAGAGTGCGGATATGGGAGAAATCCATGATACGAAAGCTAGTGAGAACGCCACCAGAAGAAAACGTTTGTGTGATGAACCTTAGATAGATCATGTGATAGGAGTAGAATTAGGACATTCAGCCCATCAAGTCTACTTCGTCATTCAATCATGGCTGATCTATCTCTCCCTCCTAACCCCATTCTCCTGCCTTCTCCCCATAACCTCTGACCCCCGAACTAATCAAGAAGCTTACCAGTTGTTCCGTCTGATATCAGGTCGTGATGCCCCTTCTGCACGATGGTTACGTTGCCCAGAGCACGGCTGAGTTTGAGCAGTGCTTCGGGTTCATTCTCCATATCCACAGGGGTCTCCAGCTAATCAGAGAACTCGCATGAGCACCACTACAGACTGCACACAGAACTTTCTAAATTTACCATAACATTAACTCCTCTCAACCCAAACCAGGTTCAGTTTGAGCATTTGGAAATTTCACCTCTATCATCGCCAACGCACAGGCACAATACAAGTCAGTGCAAAGCAGAAATGCCCCATACAGTGCATTCAGAAAGTATTCAGACCCCTTCACTTTTCCATTGTTACATTACAGCATTTTAAAATGGCTTAATATTTTTTTAATCATCAATCTACACACAATACCCCAGAATGAAGAAGCGAAAACAGGTGTTTAGAAATTTTTGCAAAGCAATTAAAAATAACTGAAATATCACATTTACATAAGTATTCAGATCCTTTGCTATGACACTCAAAATTGGGCTTGGGTTCATCCTGTTTCCATTGATTATCCTTGAGATGTTTCTACAACTTGATTGGAATCCACCAGTAGTAAATTAAATTGATTAGACATGATTTGGAAAGGCACACACCTGTCTATATAAGGTCCCACAGTTGACAGTGCATGTCAGAGCAAAAACCAAACCATGAAGACGAAGGAATTGTCCGTAGACCTCCAAGACATGAATGTGTCGAGATACAGATCTGGGGAAGGGCATAAAACAATATCTGCAGCATTGCAGGTCCTGAAGAGCACAGTGGCCTCCGTCAATTCTTAAATGGAAGAACTTTGGAACCACCAGGACTCTTCATAGAGCTGGCCGCCCGGCCAAACTGAGCAATCGGGGGAGAAGGGCCTTGGTCAAGGAGGTGACCAAGAACCCGATGGTCACTCTGACAGAGCTCCAGAGTTCCTCTGTGGAGATGGGAGAACCTTCCAGAAGGCCAACTATATCTGCAGCACTCCACCAATGAGGCCTTTATGGTAGAGTGGCCAGACGGAAGCCACTCCTCAGTGAAAGGCACATGACAGCCCGCTTGGAGTTTGCCAAAGGCATGAGAAACAACATTCTCTGGTCTGATGAAACCAAGATTGAACTCTGTCCTGAATGCCAAGCATCACTTCTGGAGGAAACCATGCACCGCTCAACACCTGGCCAATACCATACCTACGGTGAAGCATGGTGGTGGCAGCATCATGCTGTGGGGATGTTTTTCAGCAGCAGGAACTGGGAAACTAGTCAGGATCGAGGGAAAGATGAACGGAGCAAAGTACAAAGAGATCCTTGATGAAAACCTGCTCCTGAGTGTTCTGGACCCAAGACTGGAGTGGAGGTTCACCTTCCAACAGGACAACGACCCTAAGCACACAGCCAAGACAACGTCTGTGAATGACCTTGAGTGGCCCAGTCAGAGCCCGGACTTGAACCCGATCGAACATCTCTGGAGGGACCTGAAAATCGCTGTGCATCGATGCTCCCCATCCAACCTGACAGAGCTTGAGAGGATCTGCAGAGAAGAATGAGAGAAATTACCCAAATACAGGTGTGCCAAGCTTGTAGTGTCATACCCAAGAAGACTTGAGGCTGTAATCGTGCCAAAGTTGCCTCTACAAAGTACTGAGTAAAGGGTCTGAATACTCATGTGATATTTATGTGACAAAGTGATATTTCAGTAATTTCCTTTTAATTACTTTGCACAAATTTCCAAACACCTGTTTTCGCTTTTTTATTATGGGGTATTGTGTGTAGATTGATGATAAAAAAAAAAGAGAACTTAATCAATTTTGGAATAAGGTTGTAACGTAACAAAATGTGGAAAAAGTGAAGGGGTCTGAATACTTTCTGAATGCACTGTATAGATCAGGAACAGAGACCATAAGTTGTAACACTGATCACAGCAGGGCTGACCCAATCCTTACCAGACCATCATGTCATGTTCAAGGGGCTCTGTAGGGTTACACAACAAAAGATAGACATAAAATGCTGGAGTAACTCAGCGGGTCAGGCAGCATCTCAGGATAAAAGGAACGTTTTGAATGGAGACCCTTCTTCAGATCTCTTTCTCCAGAGATTCTGCTTGACCCGCTGAGTTCCTCCAGCATTTTGTGCCGATCATCGGTGTAAACCAGCATCTGTAGTTCCTTCCTATACAACAAACGTCCTGCCACCTGACCCATTGCTCCTGGCCATGGCCAGGATAGCCATTCACAGGTCCAGGCCAAGAGCTGGCCAAAGTTCTACCCGAGTCGATTGCTGCCCCCCTTCCATGCTCACATCTGTGCACGTGTGTCCCTGGAGAGGGAGCAAGCGGTGTCCACAGGGACTTGAGACGTTCTGTGAACGCTGGTTGCAGTGGGCTCAAGTGTGTCATGGAAAAGGTTGGCAATATTGTATACTGATGGACAGTGTTGGCAAACTGCATGAAAAGCAGTTTTGATTCATGCAGAACTTTATAAACTGTGAATAAGTAATTAAAGCTTGCGTTTAAAAAATGTCCATGCTGTGAGTACTCCACTTTTTTCATGGAAAAGGTTCACTTATTAAAACATCCCGTTCCTATTTACAAGTTCCTGCTTTGATGTCTGTTTACTGACCCTCCTGTAAAACGGGAGCAAATCTTGCAAATATTTAAGGCATGGTCAGAAATCAAGCTGGCCGTTGCCCAGGTCCAGGTCTAATGTTACCAGGTCTTTTGTCCAGGTCTGTTACCACAGTACTGATATTTGTCCCAATCTAATGTTACTACCACACAACCCTTTGTTCTGGTCTAACACCATCATAGCTCTAATTGTTGCCCCTATCTAACATTATCATTGTACTCGGAATGAACTGCAGATGCTGGTTTACACCGAAGACAGGCACAAAATGCTGGAGTAACTCAGCAGGACAGGCAACATCTCCGGAGAGAAGAAATGGATGATGTTTCAAGTCGAGACTTCAATTCCTTCTCTCCAGAGATGCTGCCCATCCCGCTGAGTTACTTTATCATTGTACTAGTCCTCTTCAGCACCAGTTCAACAAGCGGTGAGATAGGAATAGATCTAAAGAGCAGGCTGCTGATTAAAGTCCATTATCCTCCCCAAAGACCTACCACAGCCGTATACAGTCTGCCAAACTCCACAACATTCGGCGTCAGGATGGCTTTAGTGTATCCCTGGATCACAGTCGGTTCTTGCGTAATAACCCACAGTCCATCCTGAAGATAGAGGACCCAGAAAACTGGTGAGTCACAGAGAACAGGTCAAGTCACTTTTATTTATATAGTGAAAAACAACTCTCGTTTGCCAAAGTGCTTTACATTGGTGGAGGTACTAACGTTATAGATTAAATACATACATCACCACATACATATAGCCCTCGCTCAGAGGACATCAAGAAAGGCTTGGGAGTAGAGAAGCAACAGCAGAAGGAGAACAGAATGAGAATCCTGTTTGTTCACTCTCCTGATGTGGACGCCACTGCAACGTCCCTGGGGAGGCAGTTCAAAGAGAGCCGCACTGCCAGGTCTGGAGTCACAGTCGCGCCAGATTGGAAAGGGTCAACAAAGCACGAATAGAACAATCTAATACTTTCACAGATACCGAGAATGGCTTTATTTATCTGCTTGATTCCAAGTTCCCCGGTTGAACTTGTGATTCAGCTGTGTCAGAGTTCCAAGACTGGAGATCCTCCCATCCCAGAATTTAGCACAAAAATAAATCCCGGGTGGATTCAAGGTCGCACAGCGGTAGAGTTGCTGCCTTACAGCGCCAGAGACACGGGTTCAATCCTTGACTACGGGGTGCTGTCTGTACAGAGTTTGCACGTTCTTCTTGTGACCACGTGGGTTTTCCCCGGGTGCACCGGTTTCCTCCCACATTCCAAAAAGTGCAGGTTTGTGTGTGAATTGGCTTCTGTAAATTGTCCCCAGTGTGCAGGGTAGAACTAGTGTACGAGTGATCGTTGGTCATTGCGGAGTCGGTGGGCTGAAGGGCCCATTTTCACACTGTATAAACTAAACGAGACTCCCCGAGTGTCGGGTTGAGGGAGTGCTGCACTGTCAGGGGAGGGGAGGATTAAACTGTGGGTGCCCCTCCCCTGAGCGGGTGCTCAGGATCCCACAGCGAGGGGGGCAGATCCCGTCTCATGTCCAAACGTCGCAGTGCAGTTCGCTTTGCGGTTGGCTTCAGGTTTTTATACTCTGCAGCGGGAACTGCACACCGTCGCACTGAGCTTGAGATGCTACAGGGTGATGCCACATCCTGCCCACTGTGGGCACTGAATCTCTGGAATTCTCTGCCACAGAATGTAGTTGAGGCCAGTTCATTGGCTATATGTAAGGGGGAGTTAGATGTGGCCCTTGTGGCTCAAGAGATCAGGGGGTATGGAGAGAAGGCAGGTACAGGATACTGAGTTGGATGATCAACCATGATCATATTGAATGGCGGTGCAGGCTCGAAGGGCCTACTCCTGCACCTATTTTCTATGTTATGGGAATACAAGGAACAGGAGCAGAGGTCCACAGCCAGGCCCCTCAAATGCTCTGCATGGGATCAGAGATCATCCCCTTCCCCTTCCACTTTCCCCAATCCCCAAGTTCCCGGCTTCTACTCACAGCATCCACCACAATCGGCATTCCCCGGTATCTGCACTCCACGATTAAGTCCTGTGGTAAAACAAATCCACATCCGGTCACCCGCACCACTGACAAGTGGCTCCTCTCATCCCCCTCCACACAGTCCACACAACACACAGTGCATGACAGACACAGCCATTCGGCCCCTCTGCGCGCTGCTGCTCTTCCTGCCCCACACACAAAGGGTGGTGGGTGTATGGAACAAGCTGCCAGAGGAGGTAGGTGAGGCTGGGACTTTCCCAACATTTAAGAAACAGTTAGGCCGGTACATGGACAAGACAGGTTTGGAGGGATATGGACCAGACATAGGCAGGTGGGACTAGTGTAGCTGGGACATGTTGGCTAGTGTGGGCATGTTGGACCAGAGGACCTGCTTGCCTGCTGTATCACTATGACTCCACGCACCCTCTCAAACCTCTCCCCGTCTCTGCCACGTTTATCCGGCTTCTCTGCAATCCTGTCTGCGCCCCTTTCACCCTGCCCCCCTCCTCGTGCCACATCCTGCCCACTGTGGGCACCGTGCTACTCATCATCACCTTGGTGTTCTGCTGCACCATCTCGTCTCGGCCCAATCCGGGCCCGATCACCATGGCGTGCAGGGCTGGGAACCACTGCACAATCTCATCCACCGCCGTGTTCTTGTCCCTGCAACGCACACAGCCCCAGCCGTCAGTCTGGCCTGCACAGGCACACCTCACCCACAACACTGTACCACCCCTCACTCACATAGCATTGTCCTTCCCTCACCCACAGTACTGCCCCTCCCCCACAACACTGTACCACCCCTCACATAGCACTGCCCCTCCCTCACAACACTGTACCACCCCTCACTCCCATACCCCCTCCCAGCGCACTGCCCCTCCCTCACAACACTGTACCACCCCTCACCCTGACAGTACTACCCCTACCATAGCACTATCCTCCCTCACCCACAGCCCACCAGAACCACCCCTGCCAGCCCTCACCACTGCAGCTTCATCAATGCCTTGCACCCACTTCTTCTGTGGCCTGCCCCACTACCAAATCAATCCCTCTCAGTCCCTCTCCCATCAATCACCCCATAACCCTACAACAACAACCCCACAGCATCCTCTGCCTCCATCAGCACTGCCTTTACCACAGGCATCGCCGCTCCTCCCACCAGCACCGCCCCCACTACCCCTCCCTCACCAGCATCCCCTCCACCCAACTGCCTCTCCTGTACCACTACCCCACGTTACCCCTCCTCCATCTCCTGCACCACCCCCTCGCTCCACAATCCCTCCGGCCCTGGCACCCCCACTTGAAACTGGCTCACTCAACACCAACATCACCACATCACTTCTTCCCCACATCCCTCCCCGAGGCCATTCAGCCCATTCCACCATTTACTGTCCTCGAGCAGAGATAATGAACCCCCCCCCCTCACAACCAAATTGCTTCACCCCAGTACAGACTCTGCCTCAACAGCGCCGGAGACCCGGTTTCGATCCCGACTATGGACGCTGTCTTTACAGAGTTTGTATGTTCTTCCTGTGACCGCGTGAGTTATCGCCAAGATCTTTGTTTTCCTCCCACATTCCAAAGACGTACAGGTTTGTAGGTTAATTGGCTTGGGTTTGCATACCAGGTACAAGTGTAGATTGTCCCTAGTGTGTGTAGGCTTGTGTTAATGTGCAGGGATCACTGGACAATGCGGACTCGGTGGGTCGAAGGGCCTGTTTCCGCGCTGTATCTCTAAAATGAAATAAAATTAAAAGCCCACCCCTTCGTCCCTCTTCAGTTGCCCAGCTCCTTGACCCAGACCCTGGGTGCAGAGAGGGTCAAGTGGCCACTTCCCCCTCCCCTTGAACCAGGGCAGAACTGAACTCACAGCACAGGATGAACGATGAGGTTGGGGCTGTAGGACTTGATGATCGGTGCGGCATCTGTAGTGCAGAACACATGCGCGAGGTCAGCCCCCTGAAACAGTAAACGTACGTGGTTATTCCTCACACACCGCACACTCCACCCTTCCCCACACCACCTCACACACACCCACCTAATCGACCCAGGCACACTCACATCCACCCACCACATACATACCTCATACATCAGTCTGTGGAAGGGTCCCGACCCCAAAAAGTCACCTGTTCCTTCTCTCCAGATATTCTGCCTGACCCGCTGAGTTACTCCTGCATTTTGTGCTTATCTTCAGTATAAACCAGCATCTGCAGTTCCTTTTGACACATACATATCCCACATACATACAGCCACACAAACAAGCACACACTTCCTCCCCCCTGCCATCTACCCTCACGCACACACCCTCATTATCCACCCCTCCCTCCCACATATGGAAGCTGATATGGTGTACAAAGGCTGAGACAGCATCAAAACACATGCAAGATGTTGGAGTTTTTTTTAAATAGAGATCTAATGCAGTGGCAGGGCAATTATAGTGGAACATTGAGAATTACCGGTCATTAGTATTGGAGGATTGCATCCAATTCTGGTCATCACCCTCCAGCAAAGCCAATGAAGGTCCAAGAGAGGGTGAAGGAGAATTGACTGGAACGGTTCAACAGGCAAGGGACTGAGGCTCCAAACTGGAGAAGCTAGGGGGGATTTCCATGGGTGAGAAAGCTGATATCTGGATTAGTAGAGGGTTGGCCTATGGGGTAAAAACACTGCAAGTGGTTTGCATTTGGCACTTGCTCCTTGGATGCTGAAGGTGGCTCCCATGGGAAATGGATCAGTGCCTGGAGACAAACACTGGTTGCAAGGGAAGTTGATGGTGCTTTGGGAGACTGAAGGACCTTGTGTAATGAAACCGTTCAGCAATTTATAACCGCTGAACATCAGCATCTTACAACTCACAAGCCCGAGGTACAATGCAAGCTTGGAAGACTTTGCACTGCAAATCAGCAGTTAAGATTAATGGTCTCTCTACTTCTCTCGCCCTCACCCCACCTGATGCCATAAACTCTGTACACACTGGTACGATGACCATAAACTCAGCATGAACTATGACATTTGGACCAACAGCTTTAAACAGCAGTTTCCAACCTTAAACAGGCACCCACCACTTTAAGGCTGGCGATCGCAGCAAAGTACGGTGCTCCAGTGTACCTGCACTCGGTGGAAGGAAAATATGGTCAGATGTCGCTGTAGCTCAGGGATTAAAAACAACCGTCACTAAATTCTCTTAATTCATATTTATTTGACCCACGCTTTATTTGCTGACAGTTTAGTCTTTAACCCAGTGACAAGCTGCTACGTCCATGTTGCCCTCACTGGCCCTCTATCCCCAAAATCCATTCCCCTGGTCCCTCTCTTCCTCAGACCACCTCTGCCCCTCTTTTTAAATCCACCCATCCCCGAGTGCATTCCCTCCCCTCTCCCACAGCCCGTGCTCTGCTCGGAGTTACACAGGGAATGAGCTGTGTTACTGATGTGGAGCGGATGTTTCCACTAGTGAGAGAGTCTAGGACCAGAGGTCATAGTCTCAGGCTTAAAGGATGTTTCTTTAGGAAGGAAATGAGGAAGAATGTCTTTAGTCAGAGGGTGGTGAATCTGTGGAATTCATTACAACAGACAGCTGTGGAGGCAGTCAATGGATATTTTTTTAAGGCAGAGATGGGTAGAATCTTGATGAGTACAGGTGTCAGGGGTTATGGGGAGAAGGCAGAAGAACAGGGTTGAGGGGGAAGAGTTAGATCAGCCATGACTGAATGGCGGAGTAACCTTGATTGGCTGAATGGACCAATTCTGCTCCTATCACATGAACTTATGATGCAGTGTTACATCAGGTTGGTGCTTTGCATAGGCACTCAGATCATTAGTTTGCTGCATCAGACAATTTAAACGAGCAAAGTACAGCACAGGACAGAGCATAGAGGAGTTCTCACGTACTCACTGCAACCCCCGATCACTGCGATCCTCCCATCCTGTCCTTTATGTTTTTCTGCAGTTAATGGAGGAACAATATTCCTAACCAGCTGAAGAGTTTCATCCATGCTCTCAGAATCCCTGTGACTGTGAAAGCTGAAGGCTCTGTGCAGAACTGGAAAAACAACATTAACAGTTAGTCTCGGTGCCTCATAGCAAGGTCATTAATCAAATGCTTTTCACATCTATCATCAAGGACCCCACCATCGTTGTCATGTCCTCTTCTCACTGTTATTATTGGGAAGGATGTACAGATGGTACAGAACATCATGTTCAGGAACAGCTACTTTCCTAAAACCATTAGGTTCCTGAATCGCCCTGCACAACTCTAATCCTATCTCAACAACAGAGCACTCATTGCAGGTCTTTTAATCCACCATGGACTTGTTTTTTTCTAATTGCATTCTTGTTTTAAACATACCCTGTCTTTCTATTTACTGTGCAACAGAATTTGTGTAATTATGTATAATTCATGTATTGTGTGTTTGTATGAGACTGGGTGCCTATAATACGTTTGCAAACATTGATTATCATTGCCAAATACCTGCACCTCGCCGTACTTGTGCATTTACTGTAACAATAAACTCGACTTGACATGCTGACACTGGCTTTTGTCAGCCCAAACCTCCCAACTATGGAAACAGTTCATTTCAACTGCAGAGGGGGATTAAAAAAATGTAGACCAACATACTGGGCAAGTGCTGACCCACTCACACAATGGCACAAAAGGAAGCTCACGCTGGCAGAATGCAGTGCCAATTGTGGGCTGTGTTTTGGATGCCAGGGTAAGTGTGGCCCAACGTGGAAGTATTGTAGGTGGGCAGGGAGTTCGGCTTGGATCCTGGAGAACTTTTACCGGCCAGAATCACTGGAGGAGGAACTGGCGCTTGTCACAGAAGGAGACAGCGGCCGCCTCTGCTGCTGCTGCAGTGCAGCCGCCCGGCATCGCTTTCCCCGGGCCCTACCTTCTGTCCGCAGGCAGTACAGCGCGGCCGTGAATGAGGCCAGAGCGACAACGGCGCCGCGGATCAGAGCGCCCCGGGCCCAGCCGGCAGCCCGGCTCCCGGACCCACTTCCAGCCGCCATCCTCCCCGCTCACCCGGGACAACCCGGCCCAGTGGAGTTTTGTTCGGCCCCGGCCCCGCCTTTACCCGCTGCGCGGATCCCGGCCGCCGCCAGCTGTTTGCAGCCGAACATCCACAGGTCGTCTGCAGGCGGCCAATCACACGCCGCTCTCAGGCGGCCAATCACGCACGTCGCATTCAACCAGCCAATCGCACACTGTCAATAATCAGCCAATCACACGCGGTCTTCAACCAACCAATTACATCGCACTAAGACAGCCAATCGCACGCTGTCCTCAGGTAGCCAATGAATCGCCGGTCGCAACCAGCCAATCACACGATGCCTCCAGCCAACCAATCACATGCTTTCCTCAACGGCCAATCACACGCACTGTTTTTAATTAACCAATCACACGCCAGCTGCGGTTAGCCAATCACACGCTGCATTCAGCCAACCAATCAAACGCTGTCGGTCACGGACAGCCCTAACCAGCCAATCACCTGTGCCAAGCGTCACAAAGAGTGGTGGGTGTATGGAACTAACTAGGAGGCAGTGGGGCTATTGCACAGCTTAAAGGACATTTGGACAAGTACATGGATAGGAAAGGTTTAGAAGGATATGGGCCAAAAGCATAGACAATAGACAATAGGTGCAGGAGTAGGCCATTCGGCCCTTCGAGCCAGCACCGCCATTCAGTGTGATCATGGCTGATCATCCCTAATCAGTACCCCGTTCCTGCCTTCTCCCCATATCCCCTGACTCCGCTATTTTTAAGAGCCCTATCTAGCTCTCTCTTGAAAGCATCCAGAGAACCTGGTAACATTTGGTAAAATGTTTAATTGTCCCTAATGCGTAGCATAGTGTTAGCGTATAATTATAAAGTTTCCTTAATTGTCATTCAAACTTTAAGTTTGAACAAAATTGCGTACCTTGCAGTCATGACTGAGGCAGAGAATTCCACAGACTAGTGGAAGGTGGGACTAGTGGGGCATCTTGGTTGGTGTGGGCAAGTTCAATTCAATTCAATTCAACTTTATTGTCATTGCACAAATACGAGTACAGGTACAACGAAATGCAGTTTAGCGTCTGGTCATAATGTAGGTATGTTGCAAAGCGTACCTGAAGCGTCGCTGAAAATCTGTCCCAGCCCGTGTGCGCGATTTTGGCGCCGTTTAGAGGGGGGCGGGTTTAAAACGCGATTTTCTCTAGGCTTCAAATCGAGGATGTTCAGCCTAGTTAATTATTAACGAAAATTCGCTGGCAGATTCCGTCGCTTGAGCTATTATTAGTTTTAAGAGCTTTATATAATTGTTATAGTAGTTTAAAAATTAACCTCTTAAACCCCCGACCGCCGGCAACCGGCCGGATCTCATACAGGGGACAATAGGAGGTAGGCTGTTTATTTTTACATTAAAAAGGGTTTCTTAAGATCCCTTTATACAAAGTTTAATATTGCGAGTAGCTAATTTTGGGCCCATTATATCCCGCAGTATTTTTCTGGGCATTTGAGGGCACAAATCTACCGCAATGTGAACGTTCTAAACCAGCGCGTTCCCAGGATCCCACTAGAAAGCAGATTTAAATGGACTTTAATTTACAGCAATTAAACACTAAATTCCTTCCAGTTGGCCTACAAATTAATGTAAATGAGATTTAAAAATCATGTTTTATTGTGAATTATTTGTGAATATTATTTGGACACTTAGGCTATTTAAAAATGTTAATCATTTATTAAGAAATGGATAGATGTTTAGATCTAGTAATTGAAGTTTGAAATTAGCTACAATTGGGTAACTAACTAATTATATGCTTTAATTTCAGGTCATCCAAGTAAGATTATTTTATATTTGTTTCAGAATGGTTCAATCTATGATAACTGAAAATTTCATTCAGTTCTCTTATTTTTTAAGAAAGTTATGGGCTTTTGACTGTCCACGATCACAGCTTTTTTGTTATGTCCATAGAAAATCAATAGGGAACAAGATGCTAATTTCCGAGTATGAAAATGGCCATAACTTTTTAAATACTTGAGATATGAAAGTGAATTAGGTGTCAAATTAAACTTCTTTTTATGCTTTATCTGATGGGATAAATTGCAGACTTGATTTTTTAAATCTCAAAATTTTGTAACATTGCTACATAATGCAAGATAGTAGAAATAAAAATACTGATTAACAATGTGTGGACTGTGGATGAATTAAACTGGTACATAGGCAAATAAATGTATACAAATGGGAGAGTGTAAAGATAGCTAGCGACGGGACTGAGTTCAGCAGTGTAATGGTGTTGTTGAAAAAGCTGTTCCTCAGCCTGCTTGTGCGAGACCTGAGGCTCCTGTACCGCCTCCCTGATGGGAGGAGGGCAAATAGTCCATGGTTAGGGTGAGAGGGGTCCTTGATGATTTTCCCGACCCGTCTCAGACACCGTTTACGGTGGAGGGCATCCATGGCAGGGAGCGGGGCACCGATGATGTGATGAACGGTTTTCACCACCCGCTGCAGTGCCTTCCTGTCAGCTGTGGTGCAGCTGCTGTACCATACTGTGAAGTTGAGCTGAGGGTCTGTGCAGGGAAACGTCCATCATTTGATTCCTCAAAAGGGCGGCATGGTGGCGTACCAGTAGAGCTGGTGCCTTACAGTGCCAGAGACTCGGTTTCGATCCTGACTATAGGTGTTGTATGTAAGTTTTTTGTACATTCTCCCGAAGAATGTTTTCTTCGGGAGTTCTGGTTTCCTCCCACAGTCCAAAGATGTACAGACTTGTAGGTAAATAGGCTTTGGTAAAATGTTTAATTGTCCCTAATGCGTAGCATAGTGTTAGCGTATAATTATAAAGTTTCCTTAATTGTCATTCAAACTTTAAGTTTGAACAAAATTGCGTACCTTGCAGTCATGACGGAAAATAAAATAATAGAACACACAATGAACACAGTTTAACATCCACCACAGTGAGTCTACCAGGCACCTCCTCACTGTGATGGAAGGCAAAAGTCTTAAAGTCCTTATCTCTTCCTTCCTTGTTCTCCCTCTGCGTTGAGGCGATCCAGGCTTTCGATGTTGGGCCCCCTGCCGGGTGATGCCGAATCCGAGTATGGGGTGAGTCAAGGGACCTGTTTCCTCGCTGTATCTCTAAAGTCTAAAGTCATCAGTTTATTGTCACCTGTACAGAGGTACTGTGAAAAACTTTTGTTGCATGCTATCCAGTCAGCAGTAAGACAATACATGATTATGGTCATAAAGTTGGATGATTCAATGACTACTGCCTGGTAGGTCTGACATCAAATGTCTGGTCAAGCTGGACCCCTTGCAGTTTGCATACAGGAAAAAAACATGCCTACGGAGGACACCATCTCTCTCTAGCATTACAGTCAGCTCTGGCTATGGATCACCTTTACGATAAGAACATCTTTGTCGGGTTGCGTTTTGTCGACTGCAGCTCAGCCTCAGCCTTCAACACACATAAGCCTTCAATACAAAATAAGCTCATTCCTAATCTTCTGGATCTTGGCCTTGGAGCTTCCATCTGCCACTGGCGTCTGGACTTCCTAACCAGCAGACCACAGTTGGTTAGAAGTGGTTGCAAAATCTCCTCCAACCTGTCTCAACACTGGTGCTCCTAGGGCTTGTGTGCTCAGACCCTTGCTCCACTCCTTGTGCACCTGTAACTATGTGGCCATATACATTAATAACCTGATCTTTAAGTTTGCCACAATGATACTGCTATTGTCGGCCAGATCAACAACAATGATGAGAAAAGAGATAGGAACCTTGTGTCATGGTGGTAGAACAGCTACCAAGTCCTTACGTTAGCACCGGGAAATGATTACTGGTTTTATCTTGCACTAAACATTATTCCCTTATGTATCTGTGCACTATGAATGGCTCGATTGTTATCATGTATGGTCTTTCTGCTGACTGGTTAGCAGGCAACAAAAGCTTTTCACTGTACCTCGACACACTTGAGAATAAACTAAACTGAACTGATAAACTAAACTGAACTGAGTTGGCTGTTGACCTAAGGAAGCGAGGGAGCGATTGCAATCTTATTATCATCAATGGTGCTGTTGTAGAGATGTTCAAACACTTCAATTTCAGAGCCATCCATAACACCAGCAACCTAACCTGGTCCCTCACACTGATGCAGTGATGAAGAAAGCATATCACACTATTTACTTTCATATACACCTGAGAATATTTTGGTGTATTCATGCTCGCAAATGTCTCTAGATGCGCTGGAAAAAGTACCCTGGCAGATATTTCTCAACCTGGTATGTCAACTGCTCTGCTGTTGACCTCCTGAAACAGTGGTGAACACAGCCCAGTCCACCACAAGGTCGTCACTTCAGTCTGGTCCATCCTGGTGCATGGCAGAAAGAAGTCTGGAAGTATTGTCGAGGGTGCCTACCATTCTGCCTATTCCCTTTACTCTTCTTCTTTCTAGGAAAATATTCAGGAGCTTGAACTCGCTAGAATTTCGGCTTGTACTCGCTAGATCTTAGAAGATTGAGGGGGGATCTTATAGAAACTTACAAAATTCTTAAGGGGTTGGACAGGCTAGATGCAAGAAGATTGTTCCCGATGTTGGGGAAGTCCAGAACAAGGGGTCACAGTTTAAGGATAAGGGGGAAATCTTTTAGGACCGAGATGAGAAAAAAAAAATTCACACAGAGAGTGGTAAATCTGTGGAATTCTCTGCCACAGAAAGTAGTTGAGGCCAGTTCATTGGCTATATTTAAGAGGGAGTTAGATGTGGCCCTTGTGGTTAAAGGGATCAGGGGGTATGGAGAGAAGGCAGGTACAGGATACTGAGTTAGATGATCAGCCATGATCATATTGAATGGCGGTGCAGGGCCGAATGGCCGACTCCTGCACCTATTTTCTATGTTTCTATGTTGAAAGCTCAGACACCCAGACTTAAGAACAGCTTCTCTCTGGAGTTGTTGCTGTGTACTCTTACTCTCGATTACATCTCATTCTGTTATCCTTCATTTTGGTACTTAGGACAACTTCAGATTGCACTACAGTATTTGAACCATTCTCCTGTTTAGTTGTTGTATTTGTTACCATGTTTAATTTAGTTTATTATTGTCCTTTTTACCGAGATACATTGAAAAGCTGTTCTGCATGCTATCCAGTAAAATCATACTATACGTGAGCACAATCGTGTATACAGTCGTGCGGGTGGCACAGTGGCAGAGTTGCTGCCTAACAGCGCCAGAGATCCGGGTTCGATTTTGACTATGGGTGCTGTCTGTATGGAGTTTGTAAGTTCGCCCTGTAACCGTGTGGGTTTTCTGTAGACTCGGTGGGGCCGAAGGGCCAGTTTCCATGCTGTATCTCTAAACTAAACTAAATTACAACCAGGCACGAATAAAAGAGTGAAACGATTGTAAGTGGATCCCCTTCTGGGTTGCACTCAAACAGTTGCCACGTTCCCCCGCCACCTCGTAACTTCCATTGTCTCAAGTCTCTGAAAATCTAAGCTTGATCTAGGGTGGTGTGCAATTTCCTATTTTCACACCTTAAGTCCTAGTGTCTTGGCAAAACTGGATCGATGAAATAGAGGGGAGCCTAACCCAGCCATTGTAGCTCTGCACAGCCTCTGACAATAGACAATAGGTGCAGGAGTAGGCCATTTGGCCTTTTGAGCCAGCAGCGCCATTCAATGTGACCATGGCTGATCATCCCCAATCAGTTCCTGTCTTCTCCCCATATCCCCTGACTCCGCTATCTTTAAGAGTCCTATCTGGCTGCAGGCTGCCCTCGATCTATGGGGCACATCCGGCTGCTGTAGGGCCTCATGACTCATGACCACCACAAATGTGCTACCTGTCTCCTGCAGCAGCCCCCTCACCTGTCCACTTCCATGTGTCGAGGTACAATCAATACAATACAATACAATCAGTCTTATTCGTCACATTGCACATGAAATGCAAGTTAAATGAATTTGCCAGCAGCGGTACAATGAGAAAGAACACACAAAAACACAATAAAATTTTAACACAAACATCCACCACACCATTCATCACAGTGGTGGAAGGCACAGAAATTGGCCAGTCCTCCTCCATTTTCCCCCGTGGTCGGGACCTCAACCCTCCGCAGTCGCCGCTGCGGGCGTCCAGATGATAAAAGTCAAGGTAAGTCCTGAATCGGTGCCTCCCCCACCGGAGACCGCGGCTTCAGATTGGTGTAGGCCGCAGGCCAGCGGTCGGTGATTTAGAGTTTGCGCTGCAGCCAGAAGCACCGCAGACTACAGGGCCGGCAGTCGAAGTCGAAGCTCCCTAAATAATCAGGTTGTGGATTATTTAGAGCCACTGACTTTCCACTGCTGATGTCGTGGGTCCAAATTATACCATGCCGTGCACTGTTGGAGGGGCAATGTTGTGGGAATGCAACACTGTGAGAGGGCATAACCGAGGGATAGCCAAGTCTACTGTTTATTCTGTGCACGTTATGTAAAGAAGGAATCCCATTGCATCCAGCTTGTGTATGACTGAACTAAACTGATCTGATCTGCTGGAATTCAAGATTCCAAAGGTCACATTATACTGGTGTGTTTGACCACTTCACTGGGCTAATAATAAACATATAACCATATAACCATATAACAATTACAGCACGGAAACAGGCCATCTCGGCCCTAAAAGTCCGGGCCGAACAACTTTTTTCCCTTAGTTCCACCTGCCTGCACTCATACCATAACCCTCCATTCCCTTCTCATCCATATGCCTATCCAATTTATTTTTAAATGATACCAACGAACCTGCCTCCACCACTTCCACTGGAAGCTCATTCCACACCGCTACCACTCTCTGAGTAAAGAAGTTCCCCCTCATGTTACCCCTAAACCTCTGTCCCTTAATTCTGAAGTCATGTCCTCTTGTTTGAATCTTCTCTATTCTCAAAGGGAAAAGCTGATCCACATCAACTCTGTCTATCCCTCTCATCATTTTAAAGACCTCTATCAAGTCCCCCCTTAACCTTCTGCGCTCCAGAGAATAAAGACCTAACTTATTCAACCTTTCTCTGTAACTTAGTTGTTGAAACCCAGGCAACATTCTAGTAAATCTCCTCTGTACTCTCTCTATTTTGTTGACATCCTTCTTATAATTGGGCGACCAAAATTGTACACCATACTCCAGAATATGGAGTCTCACCAATGCCTTGTACAATTTTAACATTACATCCCAGCTTCTATACTCAATGCTCTGATTTATAAAGGCTAGCATACCAAAAGCTTTCTTTACCACCCTATCTATATGAGATTCCACCTTCAGGGAACTATGCACGGTTATTCCCAGATCCCTCTGTTCAACTGTATTCTTCAATTCCCTACCATTTACCATGTACGTCCTATTTTGATTTGTCCTGCCAAGGTGTAGCACCTCACATTTATCAGCATTAAACTCCATCTGCCATCTTTCAGCCCATTCTTCCAAATGGCCTAAATCACTCTGTAGGCTTTGGAAATCCTCTTCATTATCCACAACACCCCCTATCTTGGTATCATCTGCATACTTACTAATCCAATTTACCACACCTTCATCCAGATCATTGATGTACATGACAAACAACAAAGGACCCAACACCGATCCCTGAGGCACCCCACTAGTCACCTGCCTCCAACCCGACAAACAACCATCCACCATTACCCTCTGGCGTCTCCCATTCAGCCACTGTTGAATCCATCTTGCTACTCCTGCATTTATACCCAACAGTTGAACCTTCTTAACCAACCTTCCATGAGGAACCTTGTCAAAGGCCTTACTAAAGTCCATAAATACAACATCCACTGCTTTACCCTCGTCAATTTCTCTAATAACCTCTTCAAAAAATTCAAGAAGATTAGTCAAACATGACCTTCCAGGCACAAATCCATGCTGACTGTTCCTAATCAGACCCTGTTTATTCAGATGCTTATATATATTATCTCTAAGTATCTTTTCCATTAATTTGCCCACCAGAGAAATGCAGAGAATATTAATTCAAGCAGAGTATGACTTGCTGAATTCAGTTGAATAAAAGCTAGTCACAATAAAGATAAGCTTGAAATACTGACTATGGGTGAGGAGATGCTGAGGGAATGTCACATTATTTTTTTTTTTGTTAACCAAAAATAAATGTAATAAATTATTTACAATAGTAATGTGTAGGAAGGAACTGCAGATGCTGGTTTAAATTGAAAATAGACACAATAAGTTAGAGTAATTCAGCAGGACAGGCAGCATCTCTGGAGAGAAGAAACGGGTGACATCTCGGGTTGAGACCATTCTTCAGACTAGTCAGGGGAAGGGCAAATGAGAGATATAGATGATGATGTAGAGAGATAAAGAACAATGAATGAAAGATGTGCAAAAAAGTAATGATGATAAAGGAAATATGCCATTTTTGCTGTTTGGTGGGTGAGAACGAGAAGCTGGTGCAACTTGGATGGGGAAGGGATGGAGAGGGAATGCTGGGGTTACTTAAAGTTAGAGAAATCAATATTCACACCTCTGGGCTGTAAGCTTCCCAGGTAGTATTACAATAGTAATATAATAGTATTACAATAGTAACTTTGTGCAAAGAAGGAATCCCATAGTAACTTCAGAATTCCAAAAGGGAAGCAAAATGAAGGTAAAGAGATGCGAGAGCTGAAGGGACAACAGAGCATTGAGTATAGAAGTTGGGATGTAATGTTAAAATTGTACAAGGCATTGGTGAGGCCAATTCTGGAGTATGGTGTACAATTTTGGTCGCCTAATTATAGGAAGGATGTCAACAAAATAGAGAGAGTACAGAGGAGATTTACTAGAATGTTGCCTGGGTTTCAGCAACTAAGTTACAGAGAAAGGTTGAACAAGTTAGGGCTTTATTCTTTGGAGCGCAGAAGGTTAAGGGGGGACTTGATAGAGGTTTTTAAAATGATGAGAGGGATAGACAGAGTTGACGTGGAAAAGCTTTTCCCACTGAGAGTAGGGAAGATTCAAACAAGGGGACATGACTTGAGAATTAAGGGACTGAAGTTTAGGGGTAACATGAGGGGGAACTTCTTTACTCAGAGAGTGGTAGCTGTGTGGAATGAGCTTCCAGTGAAGGTGGTGGAGGCAGGTTCGTTTTTATCATTTAAAAATAAATTGGATAGTTATATGGATGGGAAAGGAATGGAGGGTTATGGTCTGAGCGCAGGTATATGGGACTAGGGGAGATTATGTGTTCGGCACGGACTAGAGGGGTCGAGATGGCCTGTTTCCGTGCTGTAATTGTTATATGGTTATATTATATGGAAATAGAGGGTGATAGATGAGTTAGACTGACAGCTGGGAGATGTGAAATAGAGGGTGATAGATGAGTTAGACTGACAGCTGGGAGATAAGCGTAGTGAAATATTAATCATAATATGATGAGTTTTAATCTGCAATTTGAGAAGGAGAAGGTTAAATCGGAAGTGGCAGTGATGCAGCTGAACAAAGCGGACTATGAAGGCATGAGAGGGGAGTTGGCCAAGGTAGACTGGAAGGGATCCTAGCAGGAATGACGGTGGAACAGTAACGGCAGGAATTTCTGGGCATAATCCGGGAGACGCAGGATCATTTCATTCCAAAAAGGAAGTAAGATTCTAAGGGGAGTAGGAGGCAACTGTGGCTGATGAGGGAAGTTAGGGATAGAATAAAACTAAAAGAAAAGATGTATAACACAGCAAAGAGTAGCCGGAAGCCAGAGGATTGGGAAACTTTCATAGGACAACAGAAGGAAACAAAACGGGCAATACGGGCTGAAAAGATGAAGTAGGAGGTGAAGCTGGCTAGGAATATAAAGAAGGGCAGTAAAAGCTTCTTTAGATATGTTAAGGGAAAAAGAGTAGCTAAGTCAATGTGGGTCCCTTGAAGGCAGACACGGGTGAAATTATTATGAGCAACAAGGAAAAGGCAGAAGTTGAATAGGTGCTTTGGATCTGTCTTCACTAAGGAAGACACAAACAATCTCCCAGATGTACTGGAGGACAGGGGATCGAAGGAGGAACTGAAATAAATTTTCATTAGGCGAGAAATAGTATTGGGTCGGCTAATGGGACTGAAGGATGATAAATCCCCTGGGCCTGATGGTCTGCATCCCAGGGTCCTCAGGGAAGTGGCTCTAGAAATAGTGGATGCATTGGTGATCATTTTCCAATGTTCAATAGTTTCAGGATCAGTTCCTGTGGATTGGAGGATAGCTAATGTTATCTCACTTTTCAAGAAAGGAGCGAGAGAGAAAACGAGGAATTACAAACCAGTTAGCCTGACTTCGGTGCTGAGAAAGATGCTGGAGTCAATTATTAAAGAGGTAATAATCGGGCATTTGGATAGCAGTAAAAGGATTAGTCCAAGTCAACATGGATTTATGAAAGGGAAATCATGCTTGACTAATCTTCTGGAATTTTTTGACGATGTGACAAGTAAAATGGATGAAGGGGTGCCAGTGGATGTAGTGTATCTAGACTTTCAGAAAGCCTTTGATAAGGTCCCGCACGGGAGACAGGTGACTAAATTTAGAGCACATGGTATTGAGGGTAGGGTGTTGACATGGATAGAAAATTGGTTGGCAGACCGGAAGCAAAGAGTGGGAGTGAACGGGTCCTTTTCAGAATGGCAGGCAGTGGCGAGTGGAGTGCCGCAAGGCTCGGTGTTGGGGCCGCAACTGTTTACCATATATATTAATGATTTGGAAGAGGGAATTAGGAGCATCCTAATGGACGGGAAAGGAATGGAGGGTTATGGTCTGAGCGTAGGTATATGGGACTAGGGGAGAAGAAGTGTTCGGCACGGACTAGAAGGGTCGAGATGGCCTGTTTCCGTGCTGTAATTGTTATATGGTTTAACAGCTAAAGTGCTTGGCAAACATTTCGCGTTTGCTTACTGCATTTCATCAACAGTAAGGCATTATTTGTGTTTTTTCTTGATTCCTTTGGTATCTAAAAAGTTTCAGAAGTGATAAATCTGGCTGTAAAATTTTAAAATCGCCCATGGTTCTGAAGTGGATTTTTACATGCAACAAAAAAAATGCTTCTGAAGCTAAATTTATCATTAAAAAAATCTCCAGACTTATGAGTGGTGTGTGGAAAAGTAAGTTTTCTATCATTATGGTATTGAGATGTATATTTTGGCAAATAATAAACTGTCCTGACAGCTTAAACACCCACTCCCTTTCAATAGGATATTGTCAATTTGCTGAGGTTGATTATGTCCAATTAACAGCTAACAATTATGCCATTCCTTGGCCTGCATCTGAGTAAAATGTAATTCAAAACCCATGTATGGTTTGCGATTTTTTAAAAATGATATATTTTGCTTCAGAGGCGTTTTCTTTTTGTATATAAAATCCCACTTAAGAACCATGGGCGATTTTAAAATTTTGCAGCCAGATTTATCACTTCTGAAACTTTTTAGATGCCAAAGGAATCAAGAAAAAACACAAATAATGCCTTACTGTTGATGAAATGCAGTGAGCAAATGCAATAATTCCCAATATTTTCAATTCGATATCTGCACGGCCAATGTTCGCCATGCACTTTGGCTGTTTTTGTCCCTTCAGCTCTCGCTTCTATCTACCGTAATTTCTCCTCACTTTGGAATTCTGAAGTAGGATAAATGTCTCTCACGCTTATCCCGATTTCCATAATTATTTACAGCGCAAAATTTGACAATTTCGGCGGGTTTTAACGGGCCCGCTACGCTGGAAACAATGGTCAATGCTTACATAGAAACATAGAAAATAGGTGCAGAAGTAGGCCATTCGGCCCTTCGAGCCTGCACCGCCATTCAATATGATCATGACTGATCATCCAACTCAGTATCCTGTACCTGCCTTCTCTCCATATCCCCTGATACCTTTAGCCACAAGGGCCACATCTAACTCCCTCTTAAATATAGCCAATGAACTGGCCTCAACTGCCTTCTGTGGCAGAGAATTCCAGAGATTCACCACTCTCTGTGTGAAAAATGTTTTTCTCATCTCGGTCCTAAAAGATTTCCCCCTTATCCTTAAACTGTGACCCCTTGTTCTGGTCTTCCCCAACATCGGGAACAATCTTCCTGCATCTAGCCTGTCCAACCCCTTAAGAATTTTGTAAGTTTCTATAAATTACCTGCAGTTCATCATGTGTACTCCAGTTGGCGTAGCGTAGCAACAGTACGGGTCATGGGTCGTGACCCGACTGCCGTGCAACCTCCCTATACATGAAACGCGTACTTTCTGACTTGTTAAACCCCGCCGAAATGGTCATTTTTTGCGCTGTGAATAATTGTGGAAATCGGGGTAAGCTTGAGAGAAATTTATCCTACTTCAAAATTCCAAAAGTGAGGCGAAAAGATGGTAGAGAGAAGCGAGAGCTGAAGGGACAACAACAGCTCAAGTGGTTGGCGAACATTGGCCGTGCAGATATCAAGATTGAAAATATTGGGAATTATCGCCTTTGCTCACTGCATTTCATCAACAGTCAGTTTGTGTTTTTGTTTTTTCTTGATTCCTTTGATATCTAAAAAGTTTCACAAGTGATAAATCTGCCTATAAAATTTTTAAATCGCCCATGGTTCTGAAGTGGGTTTTTACATACAAAATGAAAACGCTTCTGAAGCTAAATTTATCATTAAAAAATCTCCAGACTTACGAGTGGTGTGTGGAAAAGTAAGTTTTCTATCATTATACTATTGAGATGCATATTTTGGCAAATAATAAAACGTTCTGACAGAAACACCCATTCCCTTTCAAATAATTCCCTTGCTGAGGTTGATTTTGTCCAATAAACAGCTAACAATTTGGCTCGCATCTGAGTAAAATGTAATTCAAAACACACGTATGGTTTGTGATTTTTTGTAATGATAAATTTAGCTTCAGAGGCGTTTTCTTTTTGTGTGTAAAAACCCACTTGAGAACCAGGGGCGATTTAAAAAATTTAGAGTCAAATTTATCACTTCTGAAACGTTTTAGATATCAAAGGAATCAGGAAAAACACAAATAATGCCTTACTGTCGATGAAATGCGATAATTGCCAATATTTTCAATCTTGATATCGTCTCTGTCGCTCGGCGAGTTTTGAAGTTGGGAAAACTTTATTCCGGGGCGGCCACTTGGGGCGGGCGTTTCCGCTTTGCTCAGAAGGAGGGTTTGGCGGAGAAGTGAGCAGTCGGGAGCAAAGTTCCCTATAGTCTGCCCCGGGGCGGCGGCAGGATGATGAAGCCGGACGGCAAGGTTGTGATCCTGGGCGACGTGAACGTGGGCAAGAGCTCGCTGCTGCAGCGCTACACCGAGCGCCGCTTCCACGACACTGTCAGCACCGTGGGCGCTGCCTTCTACCTCAAACACTGGGGCGCTCACAGCATCTCCATCTGGGACACGGCGGGTGAGACGTGAGCGGAGCCGGGGGAGAGGGGTTGGAGCAGGGGGTGAGGGGGGCAGGGGTTGGAGCAGGTAGTGAGGGGGGCAGGGGTTGGGGCGGGGGCACGGTAGAAGGTGGGGAGACCAGGGGAGGGTTGAGGGCGGGGGAGAAGAATGGGGATGAGGGAGCGGGTGAGAGGGGAGGTGGGATAATGGGGGTGAGGGATGGCAGGCGGAAGGGGGGAGAGGATGGGTGAAGCGAGGGGGCAGAGGGGTGAGGTGAGGGGGGTCGTCGAGGGAGGGGATGAGGGGTGTGGGGGAGAGGGAGTGAGATGAGGGGGAGGAAGGTGAGGGCTGAGGTGAGGGATGGGGTGTGAGAGGGATCAACAGCGGTGGGGTGGAGGGAAGTTAGGGGGAGAGGGGTAAAAAGGATGAGGTGCGGGGGGAGAGGGGTGGTGCAGGGCGGGGGTGAGGCAGTCAGAGGGACGGATTAAATCCCACAAATCTACTTGGACGACCCCTCCCCATCCCCATGTACTCCGTCTCCCTACAACATGTTTTAACCAGGCTGCTATACAAATGCAACTTGAGGCCGGCATCCAAGTGTGAAATTTGACACCAAGCCCGAGCGTACGTGCCTGACCCCTCAGCCGCTGGTCACCGCTTTGTAGGCCAGTGACTAGGGGGCAGCATTCAGGCCGTTCGGCCCCTCTGCTCCGGGCTAGCGTACCCCACGCCAACCCCTCTCCATCTGGCCCGCTCCTACCCATATCTCTCTGGCCGTTTGCGTTGATCCCGTTTCTGCACAAACCCACCCCTGCTCTCTCTCCCCTCGCTCGACCTTTGCCTGTGTGGGGCGAGTTCCCAGTCCCAACGCCCTCGCTCTCCGGGGAGAGAGTTCCCCAACTCCGCCCTGATACGGTACAATTCCCGGTTCTGATTTCTTCCCAAATTGAAACATTAGTTTTAAATCTTAGGAAACTTAAACATTGAATGTAAGACCCTCCCATACACCGTCGCTTATCCGGTCGCCTTTCGTGCCTTGGCTCGTCTCGATGCTTAGTAATTGTTGAGCGCCTCCGTCTCCAACACCCAAGTGATACTGAGGGAGCGCCGCACTGTGTGAGGGATAGTGTCGAGGGAGCGCCACAGTGTGGGAGAATCTTCACCAGTACTGTTAATCAAATGTTGTTTGTGGCTGCCCTTTGGTCGATGTAACAGCCTGGTGATGCTGTGTGTCACTGAAGGGGTTGCCTCGGTCTATTGCGACTACCGGTGCGGTCTGTACGGAGTTTGTACGTTCTCCCCGTGATCGCGTGGGTTTTCTCCGGAAGCTCCGGTTTCCTCCCACAGTCGAATGGCGTACAGGTTTGTAGGTTAAATGGCTTAGTGTAAGTTGACCCTAGTGTGTAGGACAGAGCTAATGTACGGGGTGATTTTTGGTCGGTGTGGACTCGGTGAACCAAAGGGCCTGTTTCTGCGCTGTATGTCAAGAGTCAAAAGTCTCCCCTACTGTGGTCTGGGTTTGCAGACCAGGGTCAAACCTCTGGGCCAGTCTCGCCAGTATAATACTGGAGCACTGGAAATCCTCAGCGGGTCAGGCAGTCGCCGTGGAGAGGGAACCAGAGTTAAATGTCTCGTGTAAATGAACTTTCATCAGGCTGGTGCACTGAAGGTTTCTCAACCGGAAACATTGACTCCTTTGGTTGCTCCTTCCACAGATGCTGCCTGACCTGCTGAGCACTTTCTGTTTCTATCTGGGTTGCTCTGTCACACTATTTGTAGCTCACCCACACTTGACCAGCCAGTTCCTGGAAAGTAGCTACTTTCCCTTGCTGTGAAGTTATTTCAGGCTTTACACAGTCCGGGGCAGGCACGGGTGCTGCTTGTGGAAGATGTGGCTTTGTTGGGTGCTGAGTTTGTTCCTTGTTGCTGAGTCACCACAGCACTTTGCATCTTTTGTTGTTGTTGTAAACCCAGCGTCTGCAGTTCCTTGTGTCTGAGGTTTAGAGTGACTGCTATGGGCCGAAAGTGGGCTAAATAGGACTATCTTAGACGGGCCATTTTGATCGGCATTCATGAGTTTAGCCAAAGGGACTTTTTTTGTGCTGTTTTACTCTGACTTAGTGAATCAGGGTTGCATTTAAACCCTTGCTTCAGGGTGAAGTTGGGCTGGAGAGATAACAACAACTTGCTCCTGTGGCATCTGAACCATTACACAGAGCATCATAGCAATGTGGTCAGAGATAATTTACCATCAATGTATGAGATACTAGGGTAGGTAACTAGAAGCTTGGGCAAGAAGCAATGAACTAGAGAGGTGGACAGATTTATTGAGAGTTTTCTGGAACTTGGTTATACATTATTTCGAATAGACAATAACACAGGAGGAAATGGCCCATCTGATCCATGCTAGTCTCAGAGAGGCAATTTTATCTATCCCATTTCCCCCTCCGCATTTCCCTATGGCTATTCCCTCTCACACACCACCAATTCCCCATTGATCCTTTTGACACCCACTACACTAAACCACCCAACACATCTCTGGGATGTGGAAGGGAAACGGTAGCACCCGGAGGGGACTCACGCAGACACAGGGAGAACGTACAAACTCGGCACAGCTCCCTGCTCGAGGTCGGGATTGAAGCTGGGGCTGGGAGGCAGCATTTCCCCTTGCTGTGCTACGGCTGGGAAGGGTGCCTGCCGGAGGGTGGTGTGTAGAGTTGGAGTTGGCGATCTCAGTGTGGACGTGGTCTGTAGCTCATCATGACCACAATGGGCTTAGAGACATAAAGCACTGCTGATAAGTTCATAGGCTATTGGAATAGAATCAGGCCATTTGGCCCATCAAGCCTACTCTGCCAATCAATCATGGCTGATCTGTCTTTCCCTTTCAACTCTATTCTCCTGCCTTCTCCCCATAACCCCAGACACCTGTACAAATCAGGAATCTGTCAATTTATGCCTTAAAAATATCCGTTGACTTGGCCTCGACAGCCGTTTTGTGGCAATGAATTCCACAGATACACCACCCAGTGACTAAAGAAATTCCTCCTCATCTCCTTTCTAAAAGCACTTCCTTATTCTGAGGCTAAGGTCTTGGGTCCTAGACTCTCCCACCAGTGGAAACATCCTCTCTACGTCCACTTTATCCAGGCCTTTCACTATTCGTTAAGTTTCAATGAGTTCCCCCCCTCTTCCTTCTAAACACCAGCGGGTACAGGCTCAGTGGCATCAAACACTCATCATATGTTAACCCAAACATTCCTGGGATCATTCTCCTGGTAAAGGAGGCAGGGGGGATTTCTAGTGTCGGGAGCAGACTTTGTGATGGAGACTGGACATGTGTCCAGTTTTCCTCGAAAATAGACACAAAAAGTAACTCAGCGGGACAGGCAGCATCTCTGGAGAGAAGGAATGGGTGACTTTTAGGATCGAGGCCCTTCTTCATACCTTGTCCAGTTTTCCTGACTTACTCATGTTCAACACCTTCAAGACAGAGGTTCCTGTACCACACATCCTTAGCCGTACCACGCAGGAACCTCTGACAATCAAGGTTCAAAACGAGATCTTGAAAAATAGTCCACTTCCCACACTTTGGAGTTCTCTCTCAACAAAGGCAGTTACTCATGAAGAAATTCACCATGGCCTTCAGTGTGCTGGGTCAGCCTTTGTCCAACTGAGAAGAATAAAGGGGAGGTCATTTAAGACTGAGGTGAGAAAAAACTTTTTCACCTAGAGAGTTGTGAATTTATGGAATTCCCTGCCGCAGAGGGCAGGGGAGGCCAAGTCACTGGATGGATTTAAGAGAGAGTTGGATAGAGCTCTAGGGGCTAATGGAGTCAAGGGATATGGGGAGAGGGCAGGCACGGGTTGTTGATAGGGGACGATCAGCCATGATAGCAATAAATGGCGGTGCTGGCTCGAAGGGCCGAATGGCCTCCTCCTGCACCTATTTTGTATGTTTCGAAGTAAGAAATCGTCATATGATCATCATAAGACATTGGAGCAGAATTTGGCCATTTGGCCCATTTAGTCTGCACAGTCATTTGATCATGACTGACCTATTTTTCCCTCTCAACCATATTCTGCTGCCTTCTCCCCATAACACCTGACGCCCTTAGTGATCAAGAACCTACCAGTCACTGCTTTAAAATACCATAATCACTCAGCCTCTACAGCCATCTGTGGCAATGATTCCATAGATTCGCCACCCTTGGTCTAAATAACTATTTCCTCATCTCCATTCTAAAGAAATGCCTTTCTGTTGTGAAACTATGACTGTCCCACTACTGGAAATATCTTCTCCACATTCACTATTTGGGCCTTTCATTAGATTTCAATGAGATCCTCCCTCGTCCTTCTAAACTCCAGTGAGCACAGGCCCAGAGCCATCAAACTCTCCTCATGGGTTTGAAGACGGATGCCTCAAATCATCTGTGAGTTCAGTCTATTCAGACAGCACTGATCCCTGCCGTCTTTTCCTCACAGAGAGTGGTGAGTCTGTGGAATTCTCTGCCTCACAGAGGGCGGTGGAGGCCGGTTCTCTGGGTGCTTTCAAGAGAGAGCTAGATAAGGCTCTTAAAAATAGCGGAGTCAGGGGATATGGGGAGAAGGGAGGAACGGGGTACTGATTGGGGATGATCAGCCATGATCACATTGAATGGCAGTGATGGCTCGAAGGGCTGAATGGCCTACTCCTGCACCTATTGTCTATTGACTTGAATGGTTCTGGGATTGGATTAGTGAGAGTAGACATCTGAAGGCACTGGAGAGATGTCACAGAATCCAGGGGAAGGGCTGGTGAACCACTGTGGGTGCCCTCTGCCAGCCTAACATCCCCAGCATTTGGTTCCTGGCTCCCGACTTCTATCAGGGGATTGCTTGGCAGGCAGGCAGATGTGCTCGGAGCCGCCTTTGAAAATCCAGCAACTCAATGATTGAATGAAGAAGCGTTCAATGTGGCACTGAGATCCTGGAATGTTGGTTCAAGTTCAAGTTCAAGTGAGTTTATTGTCATGTGCCCCTGATAGGACAATGAAATTCTTGCTTTGCTTCAGCACACAGAACATAGTAGGCAGTTACTACAAAACAGATCAGTGTGTCCATATACCATAATATAAATATATACACACATGAATAAATAAACTGATAAAGTGCAAATAACAGATAATGGGTTATTAATAATCAGAGTTTTGTCCGAGCCAGGTTTAATAGTCTGATGGCTGTGGGGAAGTAGTGGGCAAAGGAACTTGGGGTAAATGGATGTAGGAATACACCGTGGGCGGTGCAGCTGGTAGAGCTGCTGACTCACAATGCCGGAGACCCGGGTTCAATCCCGACCTCTGGTGCTGTCTGTACGGAGTTTGCATGTTCTCCCTCTGACCGTGTAGGTTTCCTCTGTGTGCTTCGGTTTCCTCCCACATCCCAAAGACTTGACGGTTTGTAGGTTAATTAGCCTCTGTAAATTGCCACTAGTGTATAGGCAGTGGATGAGAAAGTGGGGTACCATAGAACTAGCGTGAACAGGTGACCGAATTGGATAGATTGGAGGGCTCATCTAGGGAGGCTATTTGGGTGGAACTGAGAAGTGGGAAAGGTGTAGCGACACTTATAGGGGTTTATTATAGACCGCCAAATGGGGATCGAGAATTGGAAGAGCAAATATGTAAGGAGATAGCAGATATTAGTAGTAAGCACAAGGTAGTGATTGTGGGAGATTTCAACTTTCCACACATAGACTAGGAAACACATTCTGTAAATGGGCTGGATGGCTTGGAGTTTGTAAAATGTGTGCAGGATAGTTTTTTGCAGCAATACATAGAGGTACCTACTAGAGGAGGGGCAGTGCTGGACCTCCTGTTAGGAAATGAGATGGGACAGGTGGCGGAGGTATGCGTTGGGGAGCACTTTGGGTCCAGTGATCACAATACCATTAGTTTCAATATAATTATGGAGAGGGTCAGAACTGGACCTAGGGTTGAGATTTTTAATTGGAGAAAGGCTAACTTTGATGAGATGCGAAATGATTTAAAAGGAGTGAACTGGGACATTTTGTTTTATGGGAAGGATGTAGAAGAGAAATGGAGGACATTTAAAGGGGAAATTTTAAGAGTACAGAATCTTTATGTTCCTGTTCGATTGAAAGGAAACAGTAAAAATTGGAAAGAGCCCTGGTTTTCAAGGGAAATTGGACATCTTGTTCGGAAAAAGAGAGAGATCTACAATAATTATAGGCAGCATGGAGTAAATGAGGTGCTTGAGGAGTATAAGGAATGTAAAAAGAATCTTAAGAAAGAAATTAGAAAAGCTAAAAGAAGATATGAGGTTGCTTTGGCAAGTAAGGTGAAAGTAAATCCAAAGGGTTTCTACAGCTATATTAATAGCAAAAGGATAACGAGGGATAAAATTGGTCCATTGGAGAGACAGAGTGGACAGCTATCTGCAGAGCCAAAAGAGATGGGGGAGAGATTGAACAATTTCTTTTCTTCGGTATTCACCAAGGAGAAGGATATTGAATTATGTGAGGTAAGGGAAACTAGTAGAGTAGCTATGGATACTATGAGTTTCAAAGTAAAAGAAGTACTGACACTTAAAAAAAATATAAAAATGGATAAGTCTCCAGGTCCTGACTGGATATTCCCTAGGACATTGAGGGAAGTTAGTGTAGAAATAGCCGGGGCTATGACAGAAATATTTCAAATGTCATTAGAAACGGGAATAGTCCCCGAGGATTGGCGCACTGCGCATGTTGTTCCATTGTTTAAAAAGGGTTCTAAGAGTAAACCTAGCAATTATAGACCTGTTAGTTTGACTTCAGTGGTGGGCAAATTAATGGAAAAGATACTTAGAGATAATATATATAAGCATCTGGATAAACAGGGTCTGATTAGGAACAGTCAACATGGATTTGTGCCTGGAAGGTCATGTTTGACTAATCTTCTTGAATTTTTTGAAGAGGTTACTAGGGAAATTGACGAGGGTAAAGCAGTGGATGTTGTCTATATGGACTTTAGTAAGGCCTTTGACAAGGTTCCTCATGGAAGGTTGGTTAAGAAGGTTCAACTGTTGGGTATAAATGCAGGAGCAGCAAGATGGATTCAACAGTGGATGAATGGGAGACGCCAGAGGGTAATCGTGGATGGCTGTTTGTCGGGTTGGAGGCAGGTGACTAGTGGGGTGCCTCAGGGATCTGTGTTGGGTCCTTTGTTGTTTGTCATGTACATCAATGATCTGGACGAAGGTGTGGTAAATTGGATTAGTAAGTATGCAGATGATACCAAGATAGGGGGTGTTGTGGATAATGAAGAGGATTTCCAAAGTCTACAGAGTGATTTAGGCCATTTGGAAGAATGGGCTGAAAGATGGCAGATGGAGTTTAATGCTGATAAATGTGAGGTGCTACACCTTGGCAGGACAAATCAAAATAGGACGTACATGGTAAATGGTAGGGAATTGAAGAATACAGTTGAACAGAGGGATCTGGGAATAACCGTGCGTAGTTCCTTGAAGGTGGAATCTCATATAGACAGTGTGGTAAAGAAAGCTTTTGGTATGCTAGCCTTTATAAATCAGAGCATTGAGTATAGAAGCTGGGATGTAATGTTAAAATTGTACAAGGCATTGGTGAGACCAAATCTGGAGTATGGTGTACAATTTTGGTTGCCCAATTATAGGAAGGATGTCAACAAAATAGAGAGAGTACAGAGGAGATTTACTAGAATGTTGCCTGGGATTCAACAACTAAGTTACAGAGAAAGGTTGAATAAGTTAGGTCTTTATTCTCTGGAGCGCAGAAAGTTAAGGGGGGACTTGATAGAGGTCTTTAAAATGATGAGAGGGATAGACAGAGTTGATGTGGACAAGCATTTCCCTTTGAGAATAGGGAAGATTCAAACAAGAGGACATTACTTCAGAATTAAGGGACAGATGTTTAGGGGTAACATGAGGGGGAACTTCTTTACTCAGAGAGTGGTAGCGGTGTGGAATGAGCTTCCAGTGGAAGTGGTGGAGGCAGGTTCGATGGTATCATTTAAAAATAAATTAGATAGGCATATGGATGAGAAGGGATTGGAGGGTTATGGTATGAGTGCAGGCAGGTGGGACTAGGGGAAAATAATTGTTCGGCACGGACTTGTAGGGCCGAGATGGCCTGTTTCCGTGCTGTAATTGTTATATGGTTATATGAGTTGCGTTTGACTAAATATACAGTGGCTGACAGTGAAATTGTTAGAATTTGCAGCAAGAGAAACTGATAAAATCCTCTCTGGCCTTTCCCTGACCAAACTGATGAAGCCGGTCTCAGTTTACTTCAGTACAAATCCTTACAGAAATCTCTGTTCAGACACAAATCTGGTGTCAACTCATCTGATTTTGTTCTGAGTCATGACTGCAATGTTAATTGTGCAATGCTCTGACTGATAGAGAATGTGGAGCCACAGATTGCCTGGAAGCTGTTGCTCCACCTCTGATCTGGTCACAAGCCACGGCTTGCGCTGTTTTATTTGGCAGTAGCTTGTTACAACATCCTCACAAGACTCCTGCTCCTACTTGGCCTGTGCTGTGAAATATAATCGCCCTTCCCTCTCCCCCTCTTATCAATGCCAGGGAAGACAGGCAACGGTGCGAAACTGAGGCAGGGGAGCCCAGGGCTCTTTGGAAGCCACACGTGGAAATCACTGGGACGGGTGGCAAGTGAAAACTGGTGGGGTGAGAATGCAGAAGTACGAGATGTTGCAATTCTCCGGGCCGAGCCGACTGGGACCTTGTCTTGTGCCCATGCCCCACAAGCCTCAAACTATTATTCCCGTGACTCTAGTCACTGTGGACTCTGAGCATTGCCAGTGGTTTGGTTTAGTTTATCGTCACATGCATTAAGGTAGAGTGAAAAGCTTTTTGTTGCGCGCTATCCAGTCAGCGGAAAGACAATACATGATTACAATCCAGGCATTTACAGTGTGTAGACACATGATATCCATTGATGGTCTCCAAGGGCTGAGGAAATGAATTCCACAGATTCGGCACACTCTGATGTAAGAAATTCCTCCTCATTCCCTTTCTAAAGGCACGTCCTTTTATTCGGAGGCTATGGTCTCTGGTCCTAGACTCTGCCACGAGTGGGAAACATCCTCTCCTCATACACTATATCCAGGTCTTTCACCATTCGTCAGCTCAGAGTGAAGTTTTAGTTCAGAGATACAGCGCGGAAACAGACACTTTTGGCCCACGGGGTCCGCTCCGACCAGCGATCCCTGCACATTAACAGTATCCTATACCCACTAGGGACAATTTTTACATTAACCAAGCCAATTAATCTACATACCTATATGTCTTTGGAGTGTGGGAGGAAACCGAAGATCTCTGAGAAAACCCACGCAGGTCACGGGGAGAACGTACAAACTCCTTATAGACAGCACCCGAAGTCAGGATCTAACCCGGTTCTCTGGCGCTGCATTCGCTGTAAGGCAGCAACTCTACTCCTGCACCACTGTGCCATCCTTTTTTCTCCACAGGTGTTCTGCAATCTTGGACACTGGCAGCATCAACCCAACTCTCATCTCATCATATCCCGGGAAGATCTTGTGTTCAGCTCCTCCACAGATCTTTCTGCCCCTTTATTTGGACCATCAATGGGTGGATGTGAAATGGTGCCTTGATTACGTCTCCAGCCCTGGAAAGGGGTTCTGCCTTCACCATACTCTCATCCAAGTTGTATCCTCTCACACGGATAGTGGAACTGTAGCCATTCTAATGAGTTTAGTTTATTGTCACGTGTACTGAGGTATAGTGAACAGCGTTTGTTGTGTGAGAAACAGTCAGCGGAAAAACAATACATGATTACAACCGAGCCATCCACAGTGTACAGATATATGACAATGGGAATAAAGTTTAGGGCAAGATAAAATCCAGTAAAGTCCGATCAAGGATAGTCCAAGGGTCTCCAATGAGGTAGATAGGAGCTTGGGACTGCTCTCTGGTTCTTGGTACGGGGATTCAGTTGCCTGATAACAGCAGGGAAAGAAACTATCCCTGAATCTGGAGATGTGCGTTTTCACTCCCTTGCCTGATAGGAGAGAGGAGAAGAGGGAGTGGCTGGGTGCGACTCGTCTTTGATTATGCTGGTGGCCTTGCCGAGGCTGCGTGGGGCGCAAATTGGGTCAATAGAAGGGAAGTTGGTTTGTGTGATGGTCTGAGCTGCATCCACAATTCTCTGCAATTTCTTGCGGTCTTGGATGGAGCTGTTCCCAGACCATGCAGTGAGGCATCCTGATAAAATGCTTTCTTGTTCGACGCCTGCGTCGTGGAAGCAGTTACAAGCCCACCTGACCCATGGTCTGCTTCAGTGGGGCCATTGCACCCCATAGCGCCAGTGTCATCGAGAGCTGCCACTGCCCACTGCTGTAGTTCTCTGAAAAGCAGCCCCTCTCTCTCCAAGTGATTCCGTCACTCAGTGCCCACAAAGCTGGCACATTACTACGGGAAGTAATAGGACCCACTGCACAGCTAACCCAATACTCCATTGACAATAGGTGCAGGAGTAGGCCATTCGGCCCTTTTGAGCCAGCACCGCCATTCAATGTGATCATGGCTGATTATCCCCAATCAGTACCCCGTTCCTGCCTTCTCCCCATATCCCCTGACTCCGCTATCTTTAAGAGCCCTATCTAGCTCTCTCTTGAAAGTCCCTTTCATCCTGCCTCCACCGCCCTCTGAGGCAGAGAATTCCACAGACTCACCACTCTCTGTGAGAAAAAGTGTTTCCTCGTCTCCGTTCTCAGGGCCGGTTTTAAGCCGATTTGACCGATTGCTCCCAATTGGGCCCCGCGCCTAGGGGGGCCCCGCACTAATGTTCCGTACTTCGTATGGAAATACGAATTCTCTTTGTTAACTAAAGTTTTTTTTAATTCGCCATCCGGATTTTTTTTTTAAACGAACATGTATAACCAAAGATCTTCTAGCAGAGCTCCACTATAGGATCTTTGTGTATAACAACCGCTGCACGGCCATCAGACACAAACGATGTGTTAACTAGTACTGTTAACTAGTACTGTTAGCACTTCTTATCAGCAAGTACTTAACTCGTTGTTATACAATCATGTCATCAATGCATCCATCCGCCTTCCTCAGTCAATGTTATTGTGTTTTGAACAAGTATTAATAACGTCGTGTTCCTTTGAATAAAATTCACGCGGCGTCATTAATACTTGTTTAAAACACAATTACATGTAGATGTAATGTAGATCGATGACACGTTGAGAATTTCTTTAAACTCACCATCATGAGTGAGGGCCCCGGAGCGCGAGAAGGGGCTTCTTCCTGGTGTGCAGGTTAGTCATTCACCTACCGACCCACGTTGTGTCTCTTTGTGTTTTGCTCTCTCCCTCCCTCTCTCCCTCTCCCGCTCCCCATCTCGTCTCTCTCTAGCTCTTTCACACTGTCGCCTCGGCATTCCCGGAATCATTGACGTTTTGCGGTAGACAAAAATGCTGGAGAAACCCAGCGGGTGAGGCAATCGCCTGGCCCGCTGAGTTCCTCCAGCACTCTGTGTTTTTTGTTTGGCTCTGAAGTTGAAGGTGGCTCAACGGGACGCGCAAGGGCTCTGGGGAGAGGGTTGCGTTTCTGGTCGAGACCTTTCTTCAGACAATCACAACTAATCTCACCGACGAGAGTTCAGTTTAGTCTGAAGAAGGGTCTTCTCTCTAAAGTCGCTGCGCTGCCTGTCCTGCAGAGTTACTCCAGCTTTATGTCTATCTTCAATTTCAGAGAAATACAATTTCTCACGGGGGGCTTATAACGTCTCTAAACCCCTCTGGGACCCTCTGAACACCTCTAAAACTCCTCTAGCCCCCCTGTTTCCCTCTATTCCCCTCTAAACAATTGTAAACACACCTGAACCCATATGAAGCCCTCTAAACATCTCTAAACCGTTTAAACCCCTCTAAACTAGGAGGCTGCAAGGTGACTTGGATAGGCTGGGTGAGTGGGCAAATGCATGGGAGATGCAGTATAATGTGGATAAATGTGAGGTTATCCACTTTGGTGGCAAAAACAGGAAAGTAGACTATTATCTGAATTGTGGCCGATTAGGAAAAGGGGAGATGCAACAAGATGCAACGAAAAATGCTCACGGCAGACCAAACGTGTTAAACAGAAATTGGTCAGACATTGAGCTTTACACAGTGAGAAATCATGTGAAATAAGCACTGAATTTAATTTTAAATGAATGTACCTGCATGTTATACTGTTTAGTTTGGAGATACCACCAGATAGTCTGGTTGATACAACCAGATTAGTTTGGAGATACAACCAGATTAGTTTGGAGATACAACCAGATTAGTTTGGAGATACAACCAGATAGTCCACTGAGTTCGCACCGACCAGCGATTTTTGTTTCAGATTTGACAAATTTATTTGGCGGCCAATCAAACGCTGTCTCTAAGGGGGTTGCATCCAATCACCAACCAGCTTGCCTTAAAATTCCCGAAACTACACGAAATATAAACATACATAAATTTTTACTTTTCTAGAGTAGGGGCCCCGCCATCAGTTTTCTAATTGGGCCCCGCAATTCCTAGCACCGGCCCTGTCCGTTCTAAATGTCCTTCCTCAAATTAGGGGGCCAAAACTGCACACAATACTCCAGATCTCCTGTTTCAATGTCGCCCCTTGTAAGGGACTGAATTTCATTCCTCACCAACAGGGCAACCCCCACCCCCTCTGCCCACCTGTCTGTCTTTTCGATAGGAGGTATATCCTTGAATATTCAGTTCCCAGCCCTGGCCCTCTTGCAGCCATGTCTCAGTAATTCCCACAACATCATACTTGCCAGTTTCTAACTGAGCCTCAAGCTCGTCCACTTTATTCCTTATACTTCGCGCATTCATATACAGCACTTTGACCTCCGCATTCACTTCCCCACTCACACCGCTCGCAATTGGCCCTGACCTTACTCTGTTGTCCATTCTCGAGCTTTCCTTCCCATTAATTTGAGAATCTTTTGTAATTTTTCCTGTAGTCACTTCCCCCTCAACTCCATCTTTATACTCCCAATTTGTCAATCCCTCCCCCCCCACTATTTAGTTTAAATCCACACGTGTAGCCCTAGCAAACCTGCCTGCCAGAACGTTGGTCCCCCTCCAGTTAAGTAGTTCATGATTCATTGAGGAGTTCATGGTTGTGGAGACCCTGCAACAAAGGAGCCCAACGCCACTTTATTCTCTGTATCAATACAGTGCACTCAAGGTGTTTCTAGAGCACGTCTGCCCTATAACAGCCTGGCAGTTGTATAGAATAAACAGCAGTCACAGGGTTCTCAATGACACACGCTGCTCCATTGTTAAAACCCTTCAACATCCACTTTCAGTTCCGCCGTAAGACCTTGGTGCTCTCTGTGGATTTCCTGGATCTCCTTGTCCTCGTACTCAGTTGCTGCCTTGCGACTCCCTTGTCACCAGCGTGGTGTCCACAGCTTTTGTCTTGTTCTTTGGGAAGCCAGCTGAGGAGCAGAGTGCAGCGTGGACACGTGCCCTTTGGCCCACCGAGTCCACGCCGACCATCAATCACCCGTACACTAGTGCTATGTTATTCAGCTTTTGCACCCTACACACTCCGGGGAATTGACAGAAGCTAATTAACCTACAAACCTGTACGTCTTTTGAATGTGGGTGAAACCGGAGCACCTGGAGAAAACCCACACCATCACTTACAGATGGCACACGTGGACAGAATCGAACCCGGGTCTCAGGCGCTGTAATGCCCCTGTCCCACTTAGGAAACCTGAACGGAAACCTCTGGAGACTTTGCACCCCACCCAAGGTTTCCGTGCGGTTCCCGGAGGTTGCGGGTGGTTGCCGGAGGATGCAGGTAGTGGAAGCAGGTAGGGAGACTGACAAAAACCTCCGGGAACCGCTCGGAAACCTTGGGTGGGGCCCAAAGTCTCCAGAGGTTTCCGTTCAGGTTTCCTAAGTGGGACAGGGACAGGGACAGGCAGCAGCTCTACTGCTTTGCCACCTTTGCTGTTCTTTACTGGGGACAGTTACCGCTCAATTGACAGTGGTGCCAGTACGCAACTCCCATCCCACAGTACGTACAGTTTTTAAAGGTGCACTCCTCATCGAAACATACAGAATAGTGAAAGGCTTGGATAGAGTGGATGTGGAGATGGTGTTTCCACTAATGGGAGAGTCTAGGACTAGAGGTCATAGCCTTAGAATTAAAGGATGTTCTTTTAGGAAGGAGATGAGGAGAAATTTCTTTAAGTCAGAGGGTGGTGAATCTGTGTGATTCTTGGCAACAGAAGGCTGTGGAGGCTGTCAGTGGATATTTTGAAGGCAGAGATAGATAAATTCTTGATTAGTACAGGTGAGGGGAGAAGGCAGGAGAATGGGGTTAGAAGGGAGAGTTAGATCAGCCATGATTGAATGGCGAAGTAGACTTGATGGGCCGAATGACCTAATTCTACTCCTATCACTTATGACCTTCAATTTATTAATATAGTTGATGAGTGGAGCAGAGTGCGCATTTCTCAAAGGGTTAATTTCTGAGGATTTGTTGCACAGAGCAGTCCTGCATCATCTTGAGTTTGGAAGATTAAGGGCAGATCTAATGGAGACCAGGGTGTCTCATGGAGTTGACTGAGTGGATGGAATGAAACAGATCCCTCTGGAATGGAAATGCCCTGAAAATGGAGAGAGAACCTTCAAATTGGTGACAAACACTTTGGAGTAAACCTGGGTCATGGATGAGAATCTACAATGTTCCCAACAAAGTTCTTCATAAAATGATTGAAAATTTGTGATGTGAAGGGAGGCCATTTGGCCCATCATGTTGGTGTTGGATGATTAAGAACTCGCCAATCCAATCTGACCTCCCAGCACCAGGTCCACAACCGTGAAGGTCATGAATCTTCAGGGTCACATCACGTACTCTGGTTAAATGTGGAAATGAGATCTTTCTCCCCATCATAGCTAGCATGTCCCGGACTCCTACACCCGAGTGAGAACATTTGTCCTCCTCATCTCTCTACTCCTACTAATTGTGTTCAATTTGTGTCGCTGTGGTTTTGAAGCCTCTGCTGAGGGAATTTGATCCTCTATTTTATAGAACCCTCCTTCGATCTCCCCTTCCTGTCTTGTAAGGAAAACTATCCAAGCCTCGCTAGTCGGAGCTAAAATATTCCAGGCACATCATAAATCTCGGCACCTTCTCCAGTACAATCCGATGACTGGGCTGGCAATCCATTGGAAATGTCGGATCTGGGAATGCTGGATTGTGTCCTGGGATTAATGTTTTGGGATAGGGTGATGGTACAGACTAACAGTCATCTCATGCACTGCAGTGTTGTATCCAGTGCAGAAACAGGCCCTTCGGTCCACCGAGTCCATGCCCGACTAATTCTGAGGAAGGACATTCTTGCCATAGAGGGAGTACAGAGAAGGTTCACCAGACAGATTCCTGGGATGTCAGGACTTTCATATGAAGAAAGATTGGATAGACTCGGCTTGTACTCGCTAGAATTTAGAAGATTGAAGGGAGGTCATATAGAAACTTACAACATTCTTAAGGGGTTGGACAGGCTAGATGCAGGAAGATTGTTCCCGATGTTGGGGAAGTCCAGAACAAGGGGTCACAGTTTAAGGATAAAGGGGAAATCTTTTAGGATTGAGATGAGAACAAACATTTTTTACAGTGGTGAATCTCTGGAATTCTCTGCCACAGAATGTAGTTGAGGCCAGTTCATTAGCTATATTTAAGATTAGATTAGATTTAGATTAGATAGCCTTTATTGTCATTCAGACCGAAGTCTGAACGAAATTGCAGCAGTCATACATACAATACAATACAATAAAAAACAACAATAAACACATATTAACATCCACCACAGTGAGTCCACCCAGCATCTCCTCACTGTGATGGAGGCAAAAGTCTTTAGGTCTGCAGTCTCTTCCCTCCTCTTCTCCTTCTGTGCTGAGGCGATCCCCCACCGGGCGATGTTAAAAACTGTCCCGCGGCTCAATCACCGCGCCCCAGGGTGGTCGAAGCTGCCGCCCACCAGTCCTGCTGACGCAGCCGCTGGCCCGCGGCCGAACCCCGGATTTAGGCCACCACCGCCAGAACACCGTCCCAGCCACCCTCACGTGAGTATCGTGCCGTCTTCAGCCTCGGGCTGGGCCGTACCTCCCTCGGGCTGGGCCTCCCCGACATGGGCGCCGTACCTCCCTCGGGCTGGGCCGTACCTCCCTCGGGCTGGGCCGTACCTCCCTCGGGCTGGGCCGTACCTCCCTCGGGCTGGGCCGCCCCGACATGGGGGCCGTACCTCCCTCGGGCTGGGCCGCCCCGACATGGGCGCCGTACCTCCCTCGGGCTGGGCCGCCCCGACATGGGCGCCGTACCTCCCTCGGGCTGGGCCGCCCCGACATGGGCGCCGTACCTCCCTCGGGCTGGGCCGCCCCAACATGGGCGCCGCTCCTCCCTCGGGCTGGGCCGCCCCGACATGGGCGTCGCTTCTTCCCCGGGCCGGGCCGCCCCGACATGGGCGCCGCTCCTCCCTCGGGCTGGGCCGCCCCGACATGGGCGCCGCTCCTCCCTCGGGCTGGGCCGCCCCGACATGGGCGCCGCTCCTCCCTCGGGCTGGGCCGCCCCAACATGGGCGCCGTACCTCCCTCGGGCTGGGCCGCTCCGACATGGGCGCCGCTCCTCCCTCGGGCTGGGAACGCCATACCTCCCCGAGCTCGGCCACTCCGACGGGAGCACCGTTCCTTCCTCGGGCCAGGCTGCCCTCCCGGGAGCGTCACAGCCCCTCACGGAAGCACTGTTCCAGCCCCGAGCCGGGCCGCCCTCACGGGAGCGAGTCCTGGCGGGCTCTGCCTCCTGAGCCTCGAGGTCGCCAGCTCCGCCATTAGGCCTCAGCGCAGACGGAGGCAGAGAAGGGGAATATGACAAAAAAGTCGCATTCCCCCGCAGGGAGAGACAGCAAGCCCCGTTTCAACCACCCCCCCCCCCCCCAAACACAAACTAAAAACCAAAACTAGACTAACCAAAAACGAAATAAACAACACAAAAAACACAAAACAAACAGGACTGCCGGGAGTTAGATGTGGCCCTTGTGGCTAAAGGGATCGGGGGTATGGAGAGAAAGCTGGTACAGGAAGGATACTGAGTTGAATGATCAGCCATGATCATATTGAATGGCGGTGCAGGCTCGAGGGGCCGAATGGCCTACTCCTGCACCTATTTTCTATGTTTCTATGTTTCTATGACTATCCCTCATTTACCTCAATCCCATTTATTGTCACACCATTCTTGATTAGTAAGGGCGCAGGAGTCATGGGGAGAAGGTAAGCAGAATGGGGTTGAGAGGGAAAGATAGATCAGCCAAGATTAAATGAAGTAGACTTGATGGGCCGAATGGCCTAATTCTGCTCCTAGAACTTTTGTCTCTCCCCGTGTTAACATTGTGCTGCCCAGAATACTCCTGATGGCCTGAACAGCCCATTGCATTGGACAAGGAATACTGAGCATGCTAATATGTGTACATGTGAGGCAGAACAATGTTTGATTGTTCTCTCCAGTCTGGGCTAATTGTTCTATTATTCTTGCACAGGCATTCACGGATGTTTAACTAAAGCCACTTGTCTCTAGTTGAGTAAGAATTGGTTTCTGTGCAGGCCCTTAGCCCAGTTAAACCTGGGGATCAGGTGACTGGGGAGTGGTTGAGATTTAGCTCAGGTTGTGTGCCTTTGAACAGTTGTTTGTGTGGACACAGTTTAAGGTTACAGCGAACTGTAAATATCGCTGGCTGCCTATTACAAGCTAACAAAAGTGCAAGCTAGCTCTGCATTGTTGAGGATAAAGATTTGAATAGTGAAGCAGCCTCAGGCTTGAAAGCCATTGTTGATTAAACGTCAGGATCAGATGTTCGCGGGACACAGATTGTATTAACCTCCCAGTTGGGGTGGATATCCAATCACGGAGAGACCACACTTCAATGAGAATGTCCCAACCTCAGAGAGGTTTACTGGAGCAGTCCCAGAGTGGGACATCAGTTCCACAGGTAGGCTGGAGAAACTGGGAGTGTTCTTTAGTTTAGTTTAGTTTAGTTTAGATACAGCGCAGAAACAGGCCCTTTCGGCCCACCGGTTCCGCGCTGACCAGCGATCCTTGCACATTAACACTATCCTTTACCCATTACGGACCATTAAAAAAAAAAAATTTACCAAGCCAATTAACCTACAAACCTGTACGTCTTTGGAATGTGGGAGGAAACCGAAGATCTCAGGGAAAACCCACGCAGGTCACGGGGAGAACGTACAAACTCTGTACAGACAGCACCCGTAGTCAGGATCGAACCTGGGTCTCCGGCACTGCATTCGCTGTAAGGCAGCAACTCTACCACTGCGTCACCATGCCACCCTAGCAGCAGAGAGATTAGGGGAGATTTAACAGATACGTTCAACATCGGACGTGTTTTGCCTGAGTGAGAGGGATGAAACTGTTTCCTGAGGCAGGAATGAGGGGGGACCACATTGAAACATACAGAATAGGGAAAGGCTTGGATAGAGTGGATGTTTTCACGAGTGGGAGAGTCTGGGACTATAGGCCATAGCCTCAGAACTAAAGGATGTTCTTTTAGGAAGGGAATGAAGAGAAATGTCTTTAGTCAGAGGGTGGTGAATCTGTGGAATTCTTCGCCACAGAAGGCTGTGGAGGCCAAGTCAGTGGATATTTTTACGGCAGAGGTAGATAGATTCTTGATCGGCATAGGTGTCAGCAGTTAAGGGGTGAAAGCAGGAGGAAGGTGTTAGGAGGAAGAGATAGATCAGCCATGATTGAATGGTGGTGTAGACTTGATGGGCCGAATGGCCTAATTCCAGTCCTATCCTTTATGACCTTATGAATGTGAGTGCCCAGAGGACACAGTGAAGGGGATGGGAAAAGAACCAGAGTGGAGAGAAGGGAGAATGTGTATACATAGGGCGGACAGCAGTGATCCGGGGCGTACTGCCTGGACTGGCGGAAGAGGCAGATTCAACAGGAACTTTCCAAAGGGGACTGTGGGGGGAAATGGACGGGGGCGCTCTCACGGGGCTGTGGGAGAGAGTATGGGGAATGGGTTAAATGGACAGCTCCCATGGTCCGCACAGCTGGCTTGCTCTGGTTCTGTTGACTTTCAGCTCTAAAAATAAGCACTCACCCGAGGGTAAGAATATCTTTGAAGTAAAACATTCTTGGGTGCAGTTTTTAGAGAGGTTGGAGTATAGAGATTTAGAGATACAGCATGGAAACAGGACCTTTGACTCACCAAGTCCACACGACCTTCGCATTAGTCCTGTTATCACACTTTCACATCCATACACACTAGCGGCGATTTACGGAGGCCAATTAACTTACAAACCCACGTGTCTGGGATGCGGCAGGGAGCTGGAGGAAATCAACGTGGTCGCAGGGAGAAGGTGCAAACACCACACAGACAGCACCCGAGGTCAGGATCGAACCTGGGTCTCTGTGAGGCAGCAGCTCCACCAGCTGTCCCTTGATACTTCCTCAAAGCGCTGTGGGTTGAGTGAGAGAGTGGCAACATTTCAACGGGTTAGGACGGAGATTGGCTGGTTCTAGGTATCTCCTGGTTGTGGCTGTCCAGTGAGGAGCACTCGCCATGGGGGAGATGTGAGCGATGACCTCTTTGACTGTGTGGAGTTTGTATTTTGGGGCCTCAGCGCCCGTCAGCTGTCACTTCAGAAATGCACTTGGTAACGTGAGTAGATAAAAACGCTGGAGAAACTGAGCGGGTGAGACGGCATCCAGGGAGAGAAGGAAAAGGTGACGTTTCGGGTCGAGACCCTTCCTCAGACGTGAGGATGTGTTTAAAACTGCCTTGCTCTGGTGCAAGTGGGTGGGAGTCAGTGACCCACAGAGAGCTGTGGCAGTGAAGGAGCCTTGATGCTGAGGTAGATAGGCGTGGTGCCCAGCACTGTGGTCAGTCAGCCCACTAGCAGGAGGCGGGCTCAGCTGTGTCTTGTACACCATTCGGTGGGACGGGTGGTGGGTTTTGGAGATCTCTTTGATGTCCTGTTCCTGCTGAACCCACCCTGTGTTGCTCCCGGTCTGGCAACACCTCAGCAAACATGGGCCGATCGCTTCAGGTCCTCCCCAACTCCGGGCCCCTCACAACCGTCTAATCTCACTGTTTACGATCCTATTGACTTCTCTACGGGGCCCATGGCTCCATCATCCCTCCATGGCATTCCCTACAAACCTCTCCACAGTCTCTCCCTTTAAACCTCTCCACAGTCTCTCACTCTTGAAAGTATCCAGGTATCTTTCAAGTATCTCGAAAGAGAACCGGCCTCCACCGCCCCCTTGGCCTGTGCCCCGTCAACTCGCACAGTTTACCCACGGCCTCTCGGAAGCCAGGGATCCCTCTCTTCTGCGCCCAGCTACAGGGTCCCACATTATTGTTCCCCAAGTGTACAAATGCATCCAAGTGAATCCACGTGGCTGCTTGTGTTCTCCCACCAGTCCCATTGCCTCCACAGATGCTGCTTGACCCGCTGAGCTCGTCCCAGAGGTTTACCAGGAATGTTGCCTGGGACGGAGTTATGAGGAGAGGCTGTGTCTGTCCTTATAATTTATTGAGGTGCACCAAAGGTAGATAAACCCCGAGGATATACGTTTGGGGGCAAAGGGAAGAGATCTGAGGAGGAATGTCTTCATCCAGAGAGTTGTGAGCGCCTAAATTAAACTAGCAGACGGTAGTAACAGTATTAGAGGTGCTTAGAGTTTAAGAAGTGCCCAGATGAGCTCTTGAATCTCCAGGCATAGAACGCTATAAGCAGAGCTGGACGTTGGAAGTGATATGGATGAGTGTGGACGTGGTGGGCCGAATGGCCTGTTTCTACGCAGTTTGACAATGAAATGTTCCATGCCTTTGTGTGCAAGCTCTCCGCTGTGCACTGGAAGCTGTATTATTATGATTATTATTATGAACCCCTTGCTAACCCCTCAGCTGATGTGCCCCATTCCCTAGTGGTCGGGGTCGAAATGGCACTCACTCTGGGATAGAACAGAGAGCGTTCTTGATTGTTCTTGAAGAGAGAGCGGGTATGATATTTGAAACACATGTTGGAGGTGTAATTGCCAACAACTGGATGGGTCAGCATTGAAGATAGACATAAAATGCTGGTGTAACTCAGCAGGACAGGCAGCATCTCTGGAGAGAAGGAATGGGTGACGTTTCGGGTCTGGATCCTTCCTCCGACTGGTGCCCGTGGGGGTTTTAAGTCCGACTCCCAGCCTCTGCTCTCGTCTTTGATGTCTCACTCCGTTTACAAACATCTGTAGCTTCCTGCGGAGAACATTTCTGCGGGATTAGCTGTCCTATTTTCGGATCTTTTCACTTCTCGAAGACCAACTGACAGAGTGAAGTTCGTGAGGTTCACATTGGTTCCGCTGCAGCTTATCCCTAGGGCGAATGCAGCAACTCTGGGGGAGGTTGGATGCTGGAGCCAAGTGTGTGTGTGGGAGGGGGGGGGGGGGGGGGGGGGGGGGGGGGGGGGAGCTTTGGAGAGGCCACTGCTGGGAGTGAGCAGTTGCAAGAGAGATATTGCCGACAGGGAGTGTTTGCAGAAGGAGCTTGAGTATTAGTGCGTTAATCTGTTGCAACTAACCAGCAGGGGATTGTTGACTGAAGTTAAACCCAACATCTGCCTGCAGCATTGCATCGAAAATGAACCAGCCGTTGATGGTGGATTTAAAATATTTTTCATGGGAAAGTCAGCGCCTAGGGTGAAGTGTTCAATCCCACTGCAGGGAGCAGAGATTACGGATTGCAATTTATTTCAGTGCATTGGAAAACTCAAAGGGGATCGTCCCAGTGTGGGAGGGATCTTACTGAAGAAGCGTTCCCAGTGTGGGAAGGGTGTTGCCGAGGGCGCACCGAACTGCGGAAGTGGCATAATGTCCCTGTCCCACTTAGGAAACCTGAACGGAAACCTCTGGTGACTTTGCGCCCCACCCAAGGTTTCCGTGCGGTTCTCGGAGGTTCCCGGAGGTTTTTGTCAGTCTCCCTACTTGCTTCCACTACCTGCAACCTCCGGCAACCTCTGGGAACCGCACGGAAACCTTGGGTGGGGCGCAAAGTCTCCAGAGGTTTCCGTTCAGGTTTCCTAAGTGGGACAGGGGCATTATACTGAACAAACGCCAGGCTGTGGGTAGGATCTTGCTGAGGGAATGTCCCAGTAAGGGATGGATAGTACTGAGGGATGTAGATACAGATATGGGCTGAGAAATGGCAGACGGTTTAATCTGAGCTAGTGTGAGGAATTGCGTTTTGGGAGGTCAACTGTAATGGGAAAGTATGCAGTTAATAGCATGACCCTCAACAGCATTGATGTCGAATGGGTTCTTCGGGTTCAAGTCCATAACTCTCTGAAATAGCCAACAGGGCAGCACAGTGGCGGAGTTGTAGAGTTGCTGCCTTACAGCGCCAGAGAACCGGATTCAATCCAGACTATGGGTGTTTGTATGGAGTTTGTATGTTGTCCCTGTAACCGCGTGGGCTTTCTTTGGGATCTCCAGTTTCCTCCCACCCTCCAAAGACATCCAGGGTTGTAGGCTAATTGTGTATGTAGGATAGGGTTATTGTGTGGGGGGTCGCTGGTCGGCACGGACTCGGTGGGCCGAAGTGCCTGTTTCAGCACTGTATCTTGAAACAGGTCGATAGCGTGTAAGAAGGAACTGCAGATGCTGGCTTAAACTGAAGACATGACTCAAAAAGCTGGAGTAAATCTGCGGGTCAGGCAGCATCTCTGGAGAGAAGGAATGGGTGACGTTTCGGATCAGAAAGAATGGTAAAGAAGGCGCATGCTATGCTTTCGTTCGCAGTTCAAGGGATTGAGTACAAGTCATGGTGCAGCTTTTGGTCACCCCAATACAGGAAGGATGTCACATTTGGATTGTTTAGTGCAGTTTTGCTCACCCCAATACAGGAAGTATGTAGAGGCTTTGGAGAGGGTGCGGAAGAAGTATACTTGCCTGACTTAGGCATTACCTACAAGTAGAGATATGAAAAAGTCAAATTATTTTCTCTAGAGCACCAGAGACCTAATAGGAATTTGTAAAAATATGGGAGGCATGGGCCAGGTGGACAGTCTGAATACAAAGTGTTGGCGTAACTCGGCAGTTCAGGCAGCATCTCTGGAGGACATGGAGGTCGGGACCCTTCTTCAGACTGGATGTAGTGGGGGAGAGAAAGCTGGAAAGGAGGTGGGGCGGGACAAAACCTGACAAGGAGGGCTTGTCCCATCTGTTCCACTTTCTCTCCCGTACTACAGATGTCTGAAGAAGGGTCCCAACTCAAAATGTCGCCTGTCCATGCCCTCCTGAGTTGCTGCCTGACACGCTGAGTTACTCCAGCACTTTGTGTTCTTGGCAAGATTCCAGCATCTGCACTTCCTCGAATCTAGACAGAACCTTCCCCCCCCCCGAGGGTGGAAATGTCAAACACTTGAGAGCAAAGCTTTAAGGTCAGTGGTAGAAAGTTTGAAGTCTGTACTCATTGTGTTTCATACAGAAACAAACTGCCTGGAGAGGCGGTGGAGACAGATATGGCATTTAAGAGGGTTTTAGGCACGGATATGCAAGGCAGAGGTGAGGTTAATTTGACATCATTTTTGGCACAGACATCGTGTGCTGAAGGGCCTGTTCCTTGGCCAGAACAAGGGGTCACAGTTTAAGGATAAGGGGGAATTCTTTTAGGACCGAGATGAGAGAAAAAAAAATTCACACAGATGGTGGTGAATCTCTGGAATTCTCTGCCACAGAAGGTAGTTGAGGGCAGTTCATTGGCTATATTTAAGAGGGAGTTAGATGTGGCCCTTGTGGCTAAAGGGATCAGGGGGTATGGAGAGAAGGCAGGTACAGGATACTGAGTTGGATGATCAGCCATGATCATATTGAATGGCGGTGCAGGCTCGAAGGGCCGAATGGCCTACTCCTGCACCTATTATCTATGTTTCTGTTTCCTGTGCTGTAATATTCTTTGGTGGAGTGTGGTGGGAGGGGCAGTGATGGGGGAGTGCCGCACTGTGGGAGGGGACAGTTCTGGTATCCTCTGACTTTGCCCCTTGTTCCCTGTGGGGACAGTTGATCCCCCCCCCCCCCCCATCGACTGTCATATGGTCCAGAACGCAGCCGCCCGACTCATCACCCACACCAAATCCTGGCATCACATCACTCCAGTCCTCAAAAAACTTCACTGGCTTCCCATCTCCCACCGGATCACCTACAAAATCCTGGTCCTCACCTACAAAGCCCTCCACCATCTGGCCCCCACATATCTCACTGACCTCCTCTCCCCCTACCAACCCTCACGGTCCCTCAGATCCACATCAGCCGGTCTCCTCTCCATCCACAAGTCCAACCTCCGCAGTTTTGGGGACAGAGCCTTCTCCAGGGCAGCTCCCAGGCTCTGGAACTCCCTCCCCCAACTGATCCGCAATTCCGTGTCCCTCCCCATCTTCCAATCCCGCCTCAAGACCCATCTCTTCACCTCTGCCTATCCTTAGCCCCACGTCCGCGTCCCTTTTCATCTGTGCATTAATTGCCTCATGCTGTGTTTTGTATTGAATTCTGTCTTTACTTTGTGTACTAGTCATGTCTCTACTATTTATTTCATTCCCCTTACATGTTTTTCCTATACATGCTCAATTTTTGTAAGGTGTCCTTGAGACTCTTGAAAGGCGCCCATAAATAAAATGTATTATTATCATTATTATTATATGAGGAAAGATTGAAAAGACTAGGCTTGTATTCACTGGAGTTTAGAAGGATGAGGGGGTATCTTATAGAAACATATACAATTATAAAAGGACTGGACAAGCTAGATGCAGGAAAAATGTTCCCAATGTTGGGCGAGTCCAGAACCAGGGGTCACAGTCTGAGAATAAAGGGGAGGTCATTTAAGACTGAGGTGAGAAAAAACTTTTTCATCCAGAGAGTTGTGAATTTATGGAATTCCCTGCCACAGAGGGCAGTGGAGGCCAAATCACTGGATGGATTTAAGGGAGAGTTAGATAGAGCTCTAGGGGCTAGTGGAGTTGAGGGATGTGGGGAGAAGGCAGGCACGGGTTATTGATAGGGGACGATCAACCATGATCACAATGAATGGCGGTGCTGGCTCGAAGGGCCGAATGGCCTCCTCCTGCACCTATTTTCTATGTTTCTATGTTCACTGACATTGCTCCAATGGTGACCTCCTCCTGCCTGTTCTAGCTCCTCTCTGTTCCTGCTGTGCTCTGTGACCTTTGACAGGAGATGACACTCCTGGTAGCAGAGGTCAACCTTGCCCTTTCCACGTCATCCTCTGGGCACATGCATGGGCATGGAATCGGTGTTGACCCTGTGACCTCTCGGGATGGTCTGCACTCGCCCCTGCCCTTTATGACCCGTTGGGGCCTTCTAGATGGTTCGTGTTCAGGACCCATATCTCCACATGCAGGGATCCAAATATAAATTGTGCGGCTTTCCATCGGGAACTTCCCGGGATCCCATTAACTGGACATCAGTCGGGAGGCCTCCAGCTGCCCGCTCCTTTGTCTCTCTGCCAACAGAGAGGAAAGGTGGGCAGCAGACTGGGCCATCAGCAGAGTTGAAGGCTGAAAGGACTCTTGTGTTTGATGTCTGAGGAATTCCAGCGCTGATCTCCTCATCCTCCTCCAGCCCTCGTTGTGCATTCCAGACTCAGCCCACAGTCTTCTCCACATTCTGGAAAGTTCTGCAAGTTTCTGAGTGAAAGGAAGCCTCTGTTCTGGTGATGTTGGGGTGGGGTGGAGAATGCTTGGTGCCCCTGGGTGTTATTCTCCTTCCCCTTCCCCCTCCTCGCCATTCTTCTCCCTTCTCCCCTTCTGTCCACTCCTCTCCCCCCTCTCCCTCTCTGTCTCCCTCCCTCCCCTGTCCCTCCTCTCTCTCCCCCTTTGCCCCTCTTCTTCTCTCCCTCTGTCCTCTCCCCCCCCCCCTCTCTCTTCTCTCCTGTCCTCTCCTCTCCCCCACAGTGAACCAGGAGTAGTGTGTGTCCTGCTGTTCCTTCACTTCTCCCCCGTTCCGGGGTGGTCAGTGGGCTGGGATGGTGGCAAGGCTAACGTTGTCTTTCCCCTGCAGGTCGGGAGCAGTTCCACGGCCTGGGCTCTCTGTATTGCCGGGGTGCGGCTGCGGTGATCCTCATGTATGACGTGACGTGCCGGCAGAGCCTCTGCGAGCTGGAGGACCGTTTCCTGGCATTGGCCGACTCGGCGCTGCCCGACTGCATCTTCGCTGTGGCCGGCAACAAATCTGACCTGACCGCCGAGAGGGCAGAGCCGGGAGCTCGGCCAACCGCGCAGAGGCAGGTGACCAGGGACGATGCCATCCGCCTGTACAAGCAGCTGCTCAAGTACCGGATGCTGGAGGAGAGGGACCTGCCTGTGGCGGAGAGCGTGTGCTTCGAAACCAGCGCCAAGACAGGCCACAACGTGGACCTGCTGTTTGAGACCGTCTTTGAGCTGGTGTTGTCGGGGATCGTGAAGAAACCAAAGGAACCGTCCCAGACTGTGGATCTGGGGCATGGCATGAAGTCGAAGCATAGCCGAGCGGCCTGCTGTACCTAGGGGAGGCCCGTCGGCAGCCAACCGTGTGGCACAGGGCTGTGTGTGCGAGGGAGGTCCAACATGGAGGACAGAGGCCAATCGCCGGCCTACAGTGGAGTTGTGCATCCTAGAACACAGGGTATCTGGGACACGCACGTTCCAGAATGCACGCAACCAAGACTCAGCGCCTTCTAGCATACAGACAATCAGGGACCAATGGGTTCTGGAACACGCAGCCAAGGAACACTATGCTGTGGAACACACAGTCAAGACACAATGTGTTCTAGAACAGGCCTCAATGTTCTAAATCGCGGTCAAAGACATACCTTGTTCTAGAACACCCACCAAAGACACGCTGGGTTCTTAAACACACAGCAAAGGCCCGTCATGTTCTCGAACACACATCAGAGCCGCGTTGTGTTCCAGAACATGCACCAGTGACACTGCTCTAGAACATGCACCTAATACTCGTGTATTCTAGGACACATAGCAACGACATGTTGTATTCCAGAGCACAGAACCGACACTTTGCATTGTAGAACACACAGCAGAGGGCAACATGTTCTTGAGAACACAGCAGAGCCGCGGTGTGTTCTGTAATCCCCCCCCTGTTCTAGAATGCACACAGCCAAGACCACGATGTGTTCTGGAACTCACACGTCCAAGGCCACGTGCCTTCAAGAATATGCCGAGTTGTGTGGTGTACTCTTAAATGCGTTGGGACTGTGTTTAGGTTTGGAAGCGGCCTGGGACAATAGTGTTGCAGAATACATGTGAGTAAAGTACGACACACTGTAGAGCGCACGTTCTCCAAGACCTGCCTGGGCCACTGGGAATTGAAATACACATGATCCACGTCATTGTTCTCAAATACACGTGGGGCTCTGCGTTCGGGAATAGCAGAGGATGCGATTATCGTTGCTGCGGTACCAAGTGCTGGATCACTTGTGGATGTAACTGTCTTGAGCTCTCACCCGATGCAAGTGAGATCTCCCATTTCTGATCCTCTGTAGCCAGGACTAAATGCCCAGTTGCCAGCCTCATAGGTTAATGCAATAAGCAACTGTTGCTCACTTTTCTACGTGGAATTGCTTTCCTTGAATATTTGGGGTGCATTCTGATCTGATTTCCGCCACCTTTATTTCAGTGGACTGAAACTGCAGTGTGCAGATGATCAGACTATAATTTATCAAAGTGGCTTGCAGTAACTTAATTACTTTTAAAATGATCAAAAACACAATTTTGTAATGTGATTCCATTAATGTGATGAAGTGTTGTCAACAGTTCCATGAAAAGCATTTTTAAATGACTGTTACCAGAATTATATGCATTAAATTCACCAGTGCCTTTGAAAAACAATGTGCTAACAGGCTGGTTCTCAGTGTGTTAAAGGGTATATTTTCTGAATACAATTTGTGCTCACTGCCTCAATGTAGATAATACTTTGTGAAGTAGCCATAGGGGGGAGTGCCATTTACCATAATTTACTCATATTTGGGCGGCACAGTGGTAGAGCTGCTGCCTCACAGTGCCAGCGTGCACAGGGTTCTATCCTGACCCTGGGGCTGTGTGGAGTTTGCATGTTCTCACGGTGACAGCGTGGGTTTCCTCCAGGTGCTCTGGTTTCCGTCCACATCCCAAAGACGTGTGAGTTTGTATGTTAATTGGCCTCTGTAAATTACTCATAGTGTGTAACGAATGGATGCGAAAATGGGATAACATAGAAATAGTGTGAACAGTCTGTGTGGAAGGTCCTGTTTCCCTTGTATATCTCTAAACTAAACTTGCCATGGCTCTCTATTTCTGGCTTTCATGTTAATTGCCACATTGGTTTCAAGCATATTAGTAACTCATCAACAGTTCGATCCTAATCCATTGTATCTAAGCCCTGTATCTATTGTATACCTTATTGCCCTCTTTTGCTTGGGCAGTCTACAACCCAGTGGTGTGAATATTGACCTCTAACTTCAAGTAACCCTTACTTTCCCTCTCCACCCTAGTTCTCTGACCAGTCTGACTGCCCTTCTGATTACATTTTACATTGTATGACTCGTTGTCACCTTCCCCGAGCTAACAATGATCTATGCTACACTTTATCTGATCCTAATCCCCTTTCATCTTTAGTGTTTACATGTTACCCTGCCATATCTCTCGTTTCCCTCTCCCCTGACTCTGTCTGAAGAAGGCTCTCGAGCCGAAACGTCACCCATTCCTTCTAACCAGAGATGCTGCCTGTCCCGCTGAGTTACTCCAGCATTTTGTGTCCATCCCACAAACCCAGTTACATGGTAAGACAGTTACCCACAGAGATGCTTTGACTACAACTCTAGGCCTTGCACTGTGCCTTAAATGTGGCTAATATGGAATTGAGCTCCCAGTGAAAGTGCTTTAACTGGAATTAAGTGAAGTAAGCTGCAATAAAAAGCACCATGCATCAGCGGTGGTGACTATTGATGGGTTAAAACGCAGTGCTGATGTTCAGGGGAATGGTGCTGCCTGCACCTTGCCTGGCCCTAACACTCTGTCCCTTAGCCACCCTCCGCCGTCCAACCATGAATAAACTGAATGAGTGTTTCATTGTGCGATTGACCTGGGTCTGAGTCGGACTGTACAGTGCAGTCGATCCTCAGAGTCTTCCATAGGTAATCTAGAGATTTGCCCTTTAACACTATAGCATACTTCTGACAGGAATCTATATGCCCACAATTACAATGGCAACTTCCCATGTAAGTGCAATGTGCTGAGGTTTTCCCTTACTACTGTGGGGGCACGTCAGTCTCAGATTGCTGGGTGTGAGGCTCTGTACAAATGGGACTTAGATAGAGACAATTGTTAAAACCACATCGAAGGAGTTCTGTCTGGTAAAATATTTTAATCTGGATAATTACATCGATTGAGAGCTTCATGCCTTACAGTACATATAAAAAGGGATAATTTTGTACAAGTAATCGCAGTTTGAACAAGCATAGCTTCTGTTTTGTTACGACCGTGTGTGCTATAGCGTGACAATTAATTGTGTTACTTTGCTGTCTAACATTGCAGAGTAAGTTGCAGTAAATCAGGTCAATACAGGATGGTAGAAACCTCTCTGGCTGCTATATCTCCATGATGGGGAGCATTGGGCCAATTCTGAAATCCACTTCCACTGGCTAATTTCAACTATAGAAGTAACTTACAGAAGCACTGTCACAGTCCCCCCCCCCCCCTCACCACTCCCTACGCACACTGGCAGGAGTACACAGTGCCCACCTCCTCACACTGGCAGGGTGCCATTCTGTTCCTCCGCCCAACACACACAGGGGGCCCAACATGCCCCCCCTTAAGTGGGCAGAGCGCCACACTGTCAGGGACCAGTAGTCATTTCCCCCTTGCACTGGCTGGGTGTTACACTGGCAGGGGGGTGTCTGTCTTCTTCCCCCCCCCCTCCCCCTCTTCTCCAGTCCTCCTCTCCCCCCCACTGGCTGGATGCCATCCTGTCTTCCTCACACTGGCAGGGGTCATTCCCCCTCCTGCCATGGCCCCTTCATACTGGCACGGGATCAGCATTGCCCTGTAAGCAGGTTCGGGCGGGGGGGGGGCAAACTTAAACGTAATTCCCACTGTTCGACACGGTGCTCTCCTGCTCTTGTCGGGGAATTGCTAGCAACACCTTTTTAGCCCTTGTTAAGCCTTTCAGCTGTCAGTGACACACATTATTGCCAAATCGCATATCATTTGTCAAACTGCCATAAATTAGTGGTGAGGTACGTAGCACTTAAAGCAGCCCGTAACTCGCACAGATTCAAGTACAAACACTGAATTGCTTGGCAAAGAAGTCTAGGGAGAGGATGTACATTTACATAGCACCGTTTGCATCAGTCGGCAATGCACTGTAGCCAGTCGGGTTGGTTTGCAGTCGTGCTTTCCTGCCAGTCCTGCTTTCCTGCCGGCAAATTGGACTGTACACCTCCCCCACTCAGCTGCCCAGAGGGAAATGGAATCTGCAAGGATTTGGTTTTGGTTTTGGTTGTGAATGGAATGTTGGCCGGGATAGCACTCATTTCCCTGAATAACATTGTGCAACAGAATATAGTCTGGGTTTAACTTTTCACCTGAACGACACAATGTCCAGTCATGTTGTGCTCAGTACCATAGGCACTGCCCCCCCCCCCCTCCCCCCGCCCCTCCACAGTGAACTACAGCAGTGAACTAAACCTTTATCCTTCAGTGATACAGCGCGGAAACAGGCCCTTCAGCCCACTGAGTCTGCACCGGCCAGTGATCCCCACACACCAACACTATGCTACACACTGAAATGTTTACAATTTTACCAAGCCAATTAACCCACAAACCCGTACATGTTTGGAGTGTGGGAAGAAACCGGAGCTTCCCGGAGAAAACCCACGCGGATCACAGGGAGGAGAAACAAACTTCTACAGACAAGCACCTGTGGTCAGGGTAGAATGAATCCAGGTCTGTGGTGCTGTAGGGCAGCAACTCTACTGCTGAGCCAGCTCCTGAATACAAACATTTTGAAAGTTGCTGTTAAAGTAATCGTTTTCAGAACTAACAGCTTTATTTGTGTGAAGAAAGTTTACGCAGATGGAATGACCTCTCCTTGGGGGTGAGGACCAACATAATTTCAGCCAAAAACCAATACCTTTTAGTAGAACAGAAACAATTTGGACAAATTTGAGTCTGGGGCGTTATTGCTAAAAAGCTCTGATTGTCTTTATTGAAGCATTTAAATATTTGCTGTTATATACGTGGGACCCCTGTTTATAATGCCAGGGTTCACCTTTATCCTCCTTCGATCAACCCGTTGGGACCCAACGAACCCTCACGGATAAACCTTTGATAGAGTCGTGTTCCTGGCCAGGGCCAGTCCCAGTCCCAGTTGGGGAAAGTTTGGAACTGCAGATACTGGTTTACAAAGAAAAGGCACAAAGTGCTGGAGTAATTCAGCAGGTCAGGCAGCATCTCTGGAGAAGATGGATAGGTGTGGTTACGGAGAAGACACAAAACGGTGGAGTAGCTCAGCGGGTCAGGAGGCCGTGGAACTAGGCGACATGACCCGCTGAGTTACTCCAGCACTTTGAGTATTTGTCTGGAGATTCTGGCTGCATCCATCTACCTGGTAAAATATGTCAGTAACCGTGTGTCCTGTGCTGAGTCTCAGACCAGAGCTCTTTTTCCCACAAGCCACCCACAAGGTCCCACAATTCCGTTTCTTTTTCTCAGGAACAAGGAAACAAGCCTTGAATTTATATAGCGCCTTTTCCCTCCTTGGGGGAGCCTGTCAGGACCCAACAAGCCAACAAAATTAGCAGCCAAGTGACAAGACATCAGGTTCCTACATACAGCAAAGGAAGAAGTGTCGGAAGGAACTGCAGATGCTGGTTTACACTGAAGATATACACAGACTGCTGGGGTAACTCAGTGGGTAGGGCAGCATCTCTGGGGAAATGGAATGGGTGACGTTTTGGGTTCAGATTGATGTGTCTGAAGAAGAGTCTCGATCTGAAACAACATTACCTATTCCTTTTCTCCAAAAAACACGCTGCATGACTCACTGAGTTATCCCAGCAATTTGTGTCTATCTTCGAGCAAAGGAAAACCTCCTAATGTTACTGTAGGTTGATGCATGGGAGGGCAGATTCCCTGGGCAGAGACACAACTCATCACAACGGCAGAATATCCCCAAGATCGGTCTCCATCACCACCAACTCCTCATTGCAATGGGCAGCACTCCCTTGGTGTGAGCCTCCCCTCCAGTGACACTGCGGAACTCCCGCAGTCAGGGCGAGGAGCCTCAGGTGGGATGGGGGGGGTGAGGTTACTAGGGAGGGTGGGACGTGGCCCCAGGTTCTGGGTGTCAGGCGGGAATGGGGTGCAGAGCGTCAAGGCCATTGTCGGCAGGCAGCCCGTGGATATTGAGCTGTGTTGGGTCAGAGAATAGTGTTTGGGTCCAGCAAGCAGGGCATTAGGCGATAGCAAGCAGGGCCCACCTTGAGGAGCGCCACTCAGTCAGGGCTTGGTGAGGGGAGTGACCCGGAAAACCCAAGGGCAACTGGACGGAGTGTTTCCTGTCTCGGCGTGGAGATGGGCAGCCGGGAGTGGTGGTCCGATGGCGTGGTTACAAGTTCTTCATGCAGACCTGGCAGCGGCCCACCCGCGTCAGGAGCTGCCCGGCCTTCAGCGTTTCAGAGGCCGGGTGCTCCTCGAACTGCTGCTCGGGGTCGATGGTGGACAGCCAGAAGCTCTGCTTGTTGGCAAAGTAGTGGCAGGTGCCCCGCGCGCCGTTACACTCCACGAAGGGGGTGGTGCGGAAATCCTCCAGGCAGCTGCCGGGAGAGACCAGTGACTGGCCGCCACCCTCGCTGCCCGCGCCCGTGTGCTGTGGGGGGGGAGAAAGAGCAAAGAGTTCAGGCTCAGTGTCAGAAACAAATCCACATATAAAATCATAAAAGGACTGGTCAAGCTAGATGCAGGAAAAATGTTCCCAATGTTGGGCGAGTCCAGAACCAGGGGCCACAGTCTTAGAATAAAGGGGAGGTCATTTAAGACTGAAGTGAGAAAAATATTTTTTCACCCAGAGAGTTGTGAATTTATGGAATTCCCTGCCACAGAGGGCAGTGGAGGCCAAGTCACTGGATGGATTTAAGAGAGAGTTAGATAGAGCTCTAGGGGCTAGTGGATCAAGGGATATGGGGAGAAGGCAGGCACAGGTTATTGATAGGGGACAATCAGCCATGGTCACAATGAATGGCGGTGCTGGCTCTAAGGGCCGAATGGCCTCCTGCTGTACCTATTTTCTATGTTTCTATGTTTTTAAAACAGCAGCACCAGTCCCCTGTACAATGGTTCGCTCACCATCGAACTACAAAGAAACAGAAGATAGATGCAAAAAGCTGGAGTAACTCAGCGGGTAACTCAGCATCTCTGAAGAAAAGGAATAGGTAACATTTTGGGTCGGGACCCTTCTTCAGAGGGTCTCAAACTGAAACGTCACCTATTCCTTTTCTCCAGAGATGCTGTCTGGTCTGCTGAGTTACTCCAGCTTTTTGTGTCCATCCGGTTTAAACCAGCATCTGCAGTTCCTTCCTGTGCAAGGAACCAGGCTTTGCATTTATATAGCGCCTTTTTTCCCTCGGGTTTCCTCAGACCAGAACTCTTGCTCCCACAAGTTTTCCTCAAGGAACACTTTGCTCAGGAACAAGAAACAAGCCTTGAATTTATACAGAGCCTTTTCCCTCCTTGGGGAAGCTGGTCGGGACCCAACAAGTTCAAGATATTAGCAGCCAAGTGACAAGACAATAAGTTCCGACGTACAGCAAAGGAAGGTGTGTAGGAAGGAACTACAGATGCTGGTTTACACTGAACATTGACATAAACTGGAGTAACTCAGTGAGTCAGGTCAAAGTCCGGATGGAGAAAATCCACACTGGCATAGAGAGGGTTAACCCTAGGAATGTTGCCCGTGCTTGAGGGATTAAGATTCATGGGAATTCTGCCCAGTGTTTGCTGTGGGACAGGAGAATCTGCCAGGCACCAGTCAACAATGATATACAGCTGTGAAATTGGGAGGGGCAGGGATTAGGGAAGAGACCCAGTGGTCAGGCTCTTTAGTTCTGGTTGTCTTCGAGTAGAGACGGCTAAGGAGAGATTTAATGAACAAAGAACAGTACAGTATAGGAACAGGCCCTTCGACCCACAATATCCCTGCAGACCATGTTGGTTATGCTAATCTCTGTGTGCATGAGTCATAACCCTGCATATTCACAAACCTGTGTAAAAGCCTCTTAACTGCCAGAGGCGGCATTTAAAGGAGGTGTTCAGGAAGGGTTCTCAGTTTAGTTTAGTTCAGAGATACAGCGTGCAAACTGGCCCTTCGGCCCACTGAGTTCACGCTGACCGACAATCACTTGTCAACTTCTACCCTACACACTAGTGACATTTTACAGAAGCCAATTAACCTACAAACCTGCACGTCTTTGGAGTGTGGGAGGAAACCAGGGCAACCCAGAGGAAACCCACGCGATCACGGGGAGAACGTGCAAACTCCGTATAGACAGTCAGGATCTTGGTGCTCTACCGCTGTGCCACCGGGCCGCCCTGAGATATGCAGAAATTTCATAGAAGGTGGTCAATCGCTGTCTTGAGGGTGGTGGATGCTGGATTATTCAAAGTGTTTAAAGTGGAGGTGGATAAATATTTGCATGATTGAGGTATGATAGGAGTATGGAGATATCGGGGTGACTAGTGGGGTGCCACAGGGATCTGTGTTGGTTCCACTGTTGTTTGTCATGTACATCAATGATCTGGATGATGGTGTGGTAAATTGGATTAGTAAGTATGCAGATGATACTAAGATAGGTGGGGTTGTGGATAATGAAGTAGATGTTCAAAGTCTACAGAGAGATTTATGCCGGTTGGAAGAGTGGGCTGAAAGCTGGCAGATGGAGTTTAATGCTGATAAGTGTGAGGTGCTACACCTTGGCAGGACAAATCAAAATAGGACGTACATGGTAAATGGTAGGGAATGAAGAATGCAGGTGAACAGAGGGATCTGGGAATAACTGTGCACAGTTCCCTGAAAGTGGAATCTCATGTAGATAGGGTGGTAAAGAAAGCTTTTGGTGTGCTGGCCTTTATAATCAGAGCATTGAGTATAGAAGTTGGGATGTAATGTTAAATTGTACAAGGCATTGGTGAGGCCAATTCTGGAGTATGGTGTACAATTTTGGTCGCCTAATTATAGGAAGGATGTCAACAGAATAGAGAGAGTACAGAGGAGATTTACTAGAATGTTGCCTGGGTTTCAGCAACTAAGTTACAGAGAAAGGTTGAACAAGTTAGGGCTTTACTCTTTGGAGCGCAGAAGGTTAAGGGGGGACTTGATAGAGGTCTTTAAAATGATGAGAGGGATAGACAGAGTTGACGTGGATAAGCTTTTCCCACTGAGAGTAGGGAAGATTCAAACAAGGGGACATGACTTGAGAATTAAGGGACAGAAGTTTAGGGATAACATGAGGGAGAACTTCTTTACTCAGAGAGTGGTAGCTGTGTGGAATGAGCTTCCAGTGAAGGTGGTGGAGGCAGGTTCGTTTTTATCATTTAAAAATAAATTGGATAGTTATATGGACGGGAAAGGAATGGAGGGTTATGGTCTGAGCGCAGGTATATGGGACTAGGGGAGAATACGTGTTCGGCACGGACTAGAAGGGTCGAGATGGCCTGTTTCCATGCTGTAATTGTTATATGGTTATATGGTTATATGTCCACAGAGAGGAGATGAGGGCAGCATAGATTAGCTATGGTCGTATTGCAGGCTGGAAAGGTCTGGTGACCTACTTGTCCCATGTTCTTCAGAGAGGAGGGAAGGTCTAACGTTGATCTTGGACATGTTGCCTGACGGCAGATTCAACCGCAACTTAATGTTTTATTCTTAATGTTTTAATGTTTTATTCTTAATGGTTTACTGTATGTCGTGTTGTTACTTGCGAGTGGAGCACCAAGGCAAATTCCTTGTATGTGTAGATACTTGGCCAATGTACTCGCTAGAATTTAGGAGATTGAGGGGGGGATCTTATAGAAACTTACAAAATTCTTAAGGGGATGGACAGGCTTGATGCAGGAAGATTGTTCCCGATGTTGGGGAAGTCCAGGACAAGGGGTCCCAGTTTAAGGATAAAGGGGAAATCCTTTAGGACCGAGATGAGAAAAACATTTTTCACACAGAGAGTGGTGAATCTCTGGAATTCTCTGCCACAGGCCAGTTCATTGGCTATATTTAAGAGGGAGTTAGATGTGGCCCTTGTGGCTAAAGGGATCAGGGGGTATGGAGAGAAGGCAGGTCCAGGATACTGAGTTGGATGATCAGCCATGATCATATTGAATGGCGGTGCAGGCTCGAAGGGCCGAATGGCCTACTCCTGCACCTATTTTCTATGTTTCTATGTTTCTAATAAACTAATGAATGCATTCAACTTTCCGAGGGGCACTAGGCAGAAGCTTATGTAAATTGCAGGGCTGTGGGGATGGGAGGAAGGATGGTGGAATAGGTAGGAGATTCGTCACAGAGCGCGGAGAGTTCCGATGATGAAAGCCGCAGGTTATTACCATGAGGAAGGAGTAACCGATCCAGAGGCTGCGCCAGCCCAGCGGGCACATGGGGATGGTGATGTCCTGGCTGTGGACGGCCACAGCGAGGGTTGGAGCCTCACACACTGAGCACCGGCTGATGTACGGCTTGATGTCTTCATCGGCCACGGGCATCATGGGGATGGGAGCGTTGGTGGACAGCCAGTACGACTTGTCGTTTCTGCTGGCGAAGTAGCACACTTCGTTGATGTTGCAGTAGACGAAGGGTATGGTGCTGAAGCGAGGCATACAGGAGCCAGCTAGGCCTGGTGGGGGAAAAACAACAGCATCAGTGCACCCGGTAACGGTGAACGGGCACAGCCAGACTCACCGTCTCCATTGCCCAGGCACCTGGGGACAACGTCACCCTCCCCCTGTCCGGTGTGGCAATGGAAGCCGTACCCTCTTCGCAGGGCAAGCTTCACACCGAAGAGGCAGCATGGTGTCGAGGGAGTAACGCGGGGAGGGGTGGAGGAGGGAGCACTGTTAAAAACATTTTTTTAACTAAATATAATTTAATCAATAATTAACAATAATATTTACATAGTACAAAATAAAATGAAACAAAACCCACCACCATAATACAAGTCAAACAAATATACTACATAAACGCTGGAGAGAAGGAATGGGTGACGAAACATCACCTATTCCTTCCTTTCATAGATGCTGGCTGTCTCGCTGAATTACTCCAGCATTTTGTGTCTACCTTCGATTTAAACCAGCATCTGCAGTTCTTTCCTACACATACTAAATAAAATCCTACACAACGATATCACCATCCTTATTGAGGATGATTTCCACCCCACGCGATGCCCGACGGTCCTGGAATTCCCCCAGGGCGCCTGTGGACAGCGTGTAGTCCCTCTCAAGTACCACCCAGGCACGGACGTAACCCCGTAAAAGGGGCAGGCAGCCGGCTCGGGCAGGGCCCTATTCCACCTGGCGCCTTGACTCACGGATAGCCAGCTTGGCCAGGCCGAGGAGCAACCCAACCAGGACATCCTCGGCTCTGCCCTCTCCCCTACGCACAGCGTGTCCTAAGATGAGGCTGGTGGGTGTGAAGTTCAGCCAGAAGGCAAGGAGAGGAGGGAGCACCGTGGGGAGGTGCGGAGAGGAGGAAGCACTGTAGGGAGGCCCCCCCTCAGCCCCAAGGTGACTCTAACCCACTGCCATACTGCGGTCTATTGAACATGGGGAGAATGCCTCAGTCCACCCAGGAATGTGTATGTGTGTGAGAGAGTGTGAGTGACCTGCCTCCAGACAGTGCAATGCAACAGGAGAGTTGGCGAGACTGCAGGGGGAATGTGGCACTGCATCACGAACACTGGGGATAGCTGTCGCTTGTTCCCCAAGTTCCGGAGCATCGTGTGAGGGGACCCCAAGGGTCTTGATAGCCCCTTTCCCAGTGTTACGTCCGTGCCCGGCTGTCCTTTGAGAAAGAACACACAATGTCCATGGGCACCGCCGGGTATTTCTGAGACCACTGGGAACCGCGGGGTTTAACTGTATCCAGGATCAGGATTGTAACATCATTGGATATTTAGTAATACGAATATTTGGTGAGTTTTTCATTTGGTGTTATTGTTTGTTCTGTAAATATTGTTATTGTAAATAAGTGAATAAACTTAGTTTTGATACATTTTAAGAAAGAAGAGAAGAGAAAGCTAAGGGGGGTTGGGACCAGAGATTAAGATCGGACAGAGGAGGTGATCTCACTAGGTCACGGAGTCTGACGGGTGAGGACAGGGTAGATTTTGAGGGAGGACATCCTTGTGATTGAGGCAGTGCAGCGTAGGTTCACGAGATTGATCCCTGGGATGGCGGGACTGTCATATGAGGAAAGATTGAAAAGACTAGGCTTGTATTCACTGGAGTTTAGAAGGATGAGGGGAATCCTTATAGAAACGTATACAATTATAAAAGGACTGGACAAGCTAGATGCAGGAAAAATGTTCCCAATGTTGGGCGAGTCCCGAACCAGGGACCACAGACTTAGAATAAAGGGGAGGTCATTTAAGACTGAGGTGAGAAAAAACTTTTTCACCCAGAGAGTTGTGAATTTATGGAATTCCCTGCCACAGAGGGCAATGGAGGCCAAATCACTGGATGGATTTAAGAGAGTTAGATAGAGCTCTAGGGGCTAGTGGAGTCAAGGGATATGGGGAGAAGGCAGGCATGGGTTATTGATAGAAGACGATCAGCCATGATCACAATGAATGGCGGTGCTGGCTCGAAGGGCCGAATGGCCTCCACCTGCACCTATTTTCAATGGTTCGATGTTTCTAGATACCGAGTGGTTGCTACCCTGGACAGCAGGGTTTGGGACGGGAAGCAGAGTTCGGATGCAAGGTCAGATCTGACGGAACAAGAGGTGGAGGAATTTTTTCACTTAAGGGGTTGCAAATGTCTTGAATTCTGTAGACTCACTGAAGGGCAGAGCATGGTAGAGGGGCCAAATGGCCTCTTCCTACTCCTTTCCCAGGGAGTTGGCTGGTGAATTGGTAGGAAGCGTGTACGTTGCCTCAGTTCACACGCGCAGGAACCCGCTCCCTTCCCCAACATACCCAGGTCCTGGTTGTGGGATTTTTCCTGTCCTTCCACGTAGAGGAGGCTGTATCCGTCCCAGAGCCTGTTCATGCCCAAGGGGCAGGGTGGCACTTGCTCCGCCTGGCTGTGCTTGACCAGGAGATATCCTACGCTGACGCTGCGGCCCGGCATTCCCACCATCCCACGCGATCCCGGCACTCCCGGTGGTCCTGTGAAGCAGAGGTAAGGTCAGACACATCCCAGCAGCAGCTACCGAGCGACCGAGCTTTGCAACAACAGCGGCGGGGAACTCCAGACAATCAGAAACTGCTGGTGGTGCAGCAGTAGAGTTGCTGCCTTATAGCTCTTGCAGCGTCGGAGACCCGGGTTCCATCCTGACTACGGCTGCTGTCTGTACGGAGTTTCTACGTTCTCACCGTGAACGCATGGGTTTTCGATGAGATCTTCGGTTTCCTCCCACACTCCAAAGACGGCTTGGTGTATATGTAAATTGTCCCTAGTGTGTAGGAGTGTTAATGTGCGGGGATCGCTGGTCGGCATGGACTCGGTGGGCTGAAGGGCCTGTTTCCGCACTGTAGCTCTGTATCTCTAAACTAAACTCAACCTTAGAGTGGCACAGTAATGCACCTGTAAACTTCTGCCTCACGGCGCCAGAGACACGGGTTCAATCCTGACCTCGGTTGCTGTTTGTGTGGAGTTTGCACCTTCTCCTTGTGAACATGTGGATCATAGAGTCACAGAGTCATACAGTGTGGCAACAGGCCCTTTGGCCCAACTTGCCCACATCGACCAACATGTCCCATCTGGACTGGTCCCACCTGCTTGCATTTGGCCCATATCCCTCCAAACCTATCCAATTCATGTACCTGTCTGAATGTATCTTAAACATTGCAATAGTACCTGAGTTTCCACCAATTGCTCCCGATTCCTCCCATATCCCAGAGACTTGCGGCTTTGTCAGTTATTTGGCCTGTGTAAATAGCCCCGAGCATGCAGGGAATGCAAGAGAAAGCGGGATAACAGGGAGTGATGGTCAGCATCGCCTCAATGGGCCTAAGGGTCTGTTTCTATGCTGTATCTCTACAGCTAAAACCTGTAGAAGCAAGTCATCTCCACAACCCCCCCCCCCCCCCCACTCCATACGTGACATACAGGGATGCACACATGGAGCTGTGACACACAAAGACACAGACATAGACAGAGAGTCACACAGATATAGAGCCAAGCAGACAAACAAGAACGAACAGATAGAGAGACACACACACAGATGCAGACACACAGGGAAACAGGCAGATGCACACAAACAAAAAGAGTCTTATAGGGAAACAGAGAGATACACAGAGACATTGACAGAGACCTACAGACAGAAATAGAGAGATGCACAGAAGTAGAGAGAGACACAGGCAGAGAAACATAGAGAGACAAAAACACACACACACACACACACATGCACAATGCACAATGCACAAGCATGTGCGCATGCACGAGCACACACACACACACACACGTTGTGGTTCTGATGGGATATCTCTCTCTACGAATGCTACCTGACCTGCTGAGAGACTTCAACCTGGACAGTACTGTGTATTTGTGGGGGTTCCCGTACCCGGGTTTGTGACCTGTGGCATTTAGCCTTGAGTAAATCAATTCTGTTGAAAGAGAGAGATCGCTGCTCTACTCGTTTGCCAGGATGCTTTATACCTTGAAATCCTTGTGGACCCTGTCGTCCGATCAAACCCGGGTCACCGTGCGGGCCTGCCACTCCGGGTGAGTTGAACAGGCCGGGCAATCCTGTTTGACCCTTTGGGCCCTTGGGACCTGTTGGGAGAGAACAGCAACGTCAGAGTGCGTCAAGGAAAATCTCCAATCGAAGACCAGCAAAACCAACCCTGCCCCTCCCATCCCTAACTGTCCAGAACCCTTGACAAGGGGTGGGGTGGAAGATTGCAACCTTCACGTGGTCTGCCCTGTTTCGACTAATGCAATCAACTCGACGTGCACAAACGGAAGATCAAATAGAACAAGTTGTACAACAACTTTAGGCTGTGCACGCCACACGAAAGAAGAAGACAAGGGGTCTTCTCAGGGCAGGTCTGCATTCCTATAGCACCCTGCTCCACCTCAGATTATCACCTCAGTGCTTCACAGCCAATGAATTCCTTCAAAGTTTAGAATTGCTTGCTGGAATTTAGGAGATTGAGGGGGGATCTTATAGAAACTTACAAAATTCTTAAGGGGTTGGACAGGCTAGATGCAGGAAGATTGTTCCCGATGTTGGGGAAGTCCAGGACAAGGGGTCACAGCTTAAGGATAAGGGGGAAAACCTTTAAGACCGAGATGAGAAAAAAAATTTTCACACAGAGAGTGGTGAATCTCAAGAACTCTCTGCCACAGAGGGTAGTTGAGGCCAGTTCATTGGCTATATTTAAGAGGGAGTTAGATGTGGCCCTTGTGGCTAAAGGGATCAGGGGGTATGGAGAGAAGGCAGGTACAGGATACTGAGTTGGATGATCAGCCATGATCATATTGAATGGCGGTGCAGGCTCGAAGGGCCGAATGGCGTACTCCTGCACCTATTTTCTATGTATCTAAAACTGCGGTCTCTGCCACAGCCAATTTTGTGTTCAGCAAGATGCCACAAACAGCAATACGATGATGATGTCCACTGGACGTTTGGTTGCAGTTATGACGGCTGTGGTGAGTTGTCCTCAAGTCCATGAGCCCCACTGTGCTGTTGGGTGGGCATTCTACAATGGGAGAGTACAATATGCCGTCGACACCATGAGACTTGCTGAGAGCGCGGGGAGAAGATGATGCCTCTGACTGGCCTTGTCGATGGGGCACTTCAGGGTTCACTGGATGGATCGGCAGAACATCCTGAGAAGTGACTGGTGCTGATAGATACCAACCAAGGTTCGGGAGGTGAGAAGATTAGAAACGTGGAAACAAAAAATAGGTGCAGGAGTAGACCATTCGAGCCAGCACCGCCATTCAATATGATCATGGCTCATCATTCAGAATCAGTACCCCGTTCCTGCTTTCTCCCCATATCCCTTACTTCCGTTAGCCCCAAGAGTCATATCTAACTCTCTCTTGAATATATCCAGTGAATTGGCCTCCACTACCTTCTGTGGCAGAGAATTCCACAAATTCACAACTCTCTGGCTGAAAATGGTTTTCCTCATCTCAGTCCTAAACGGCCTATCCCTTATTCTTAAACTGTGACCCCTGGTTCTGGACTCCCCCAACATGCTGTGGTGGGATGGATGCCGAGATGCACTCGGTACTGAAGGGGTCATCTCAGATAAGCGAGGACCTGCGTTCTGAAACTGAGAGAAGAAACATCAACCCTCCGGGAATTGTAAATCTTTGGAATTCCCCAGAGGCCGTGGGTGCTCAGGCCTTGGATATGCTGTGGTGGGATTGGTAGACTTCTGGACATGGATCAGAACTTCTGGGGCTGTCAAGGAGCCACTGAAAGATGAAACGGGCTCAATGGACTGAATGGCCTGCCCTGCCTTATACATGTTCTGTGTTCCCTCAATGCCACGCATGTTACTGACAGTTTGGAGAGAAGGTAGATCGCATTCTCACCTTGATCGCCATAAAGTCCCTTTGTACCAGGATCTCCAGGAAATCCATGGCGTCCAGGGTCTCCTGGCAGCCCACGAAGACCTTCCGAAACTGCCAAGGGTTGAGGAACAGCGACTGGGCCCTGAGGACCTGGAAATCCCTTTGAACCTGTGACCAACAAGAACGGAGACACACAAAGCGCTGGAGTAACTCAGTGGGTTAGGCAGCATCGCTGGAGAAAAAGGATGGGTGATGTTTCTGGTCAGAACCCTTCTTCAGATTGAAAATAGGGTGGAGGGGGGGGGACGGGGGGGGGGGGGGGGGGGGGGGGGGGGGGGGGGAACAGACGTAGGGAAAGACAAAGCAGGTTCGGCAACAGATGATCAAATGAGGGTGGAGGCTCAGGAGGCTAGGAGAGTGGCGGCTAGGAGAGTGGAGGCTAGGAGAGTGGCGGCTAGGAGAGTGGCGGCTAGGAGAGTGGCGGCTAGGAGAGTGGAGGCTAGGAGAGTGGAGGCTAGGAGAGTGGCGGCTAGGAGAGTGGAGGCTAGGAGAGTGGCGGCTAGGAGAGTGGCGGCTAGGAGAGTGGCGGCTAGGAGGGTGGCCATAAAGCGATGCAGGGATGCGGAGAATGGAACTGGCAGGACGACTAATGTTATGAAGGCCAACATTCCATTCACTTTCTTCACTGCCTGCTGTACCTGCACGCCAACTTTCAGTGACCAATGTACAAGGACACCCAGGTCTCGCTGCACCTCCCCCTTACCTAACCTAACCCCATTGAGATAATAATCTGCCCCCTTGTTTTTGCCGCCAAAGTGGATAACCTCACATTTATCTATATTATACTGCATCTGCCACGCATCTGCCCACTCACTCAACCTGTCCAGGTCGCCCGGCCACCTCCTGACATCTTCTTCACAGTTCACACTGCCACACAGCTTTGTGTCATCTGCAAACTTGCTAATGTTGTTCCTAATTCCCTCTTCCAAATCATTAATATATATGGTAAACAGTTGCGGCCCCAACACCGAGTCTTGCGGCACTCCACTCGCCACTGCCTGCCATTCTGAAAAGGACCCGTTCACTCCTACTCTTTGCTTCCGGTCAAAACTGCCAACCAATTTTCTATCCATGTCAACACCCTACCCCCAATACCATGTGCTCTAATTTTAGTCACCAGTCTCCCGTGCGGGACCTCATCAAAGGCTTTCTGAAAGTCTAGATACACTACATCCCCTTCATCCATTTTACTTATCACGTCCTCAAAAAATTCCAGGTTTTTAGTCAAGCACAATTTCCCTTTCATAAATCCATGTTGACTTGGACTAATCCTTTTACTGCTATCCAAATGCCCCATTATTACCTCTTTAATAATTGACTCCAGCATCTTTCCCACCACCGAAGTCAGGCTAACTGGTCTGTAATTCCCCGTTTTCTCTCTCGCCCCTATCTTGAAAAGTGGGATAACATTAGCTATCCTCCAATCCACAGAAACTGATCCTGAATCTATTGAACATTGGAAAATGATCACCAATGCGTAGACGCAAAAAGATAGACACAAAAAGCTGGAGTAACTCAGTGGGTCAGGCAGCATGTCTGGAGAAAAGGAATAGGTGATGTTTCGGATCGAGACCCTTCTGCAGACCCTCCTTCTTTACCCTCACCGCCAGAGGCAAGTCCGATGAAGGGTCTGGACCTGAAACGTCACCTATTGCTTTTCTCCAAAAGATGTTGCCTGACCCGCTGAGTTACTGCAGTTATTTTCAGGTACACCAGGACGTCGCTAGAACCTAGCACCCAATGGGGACCTGGAGCGAGGCAGGAAGAGAAGCAGCTTCACTCACCTGGAAGTCCCATATAACCTTTCACACCAGTGGCTCCTGGATCTCCAGGTTGGCCCTTACCCCCAGGGAACCCCATCATGCCCTGGTCCCCTTTATGACCTGTCAATGGACAGAGAAGTGATCAGTTACAACAGTTTCAAAAACAATGTCAGTACACAGCACAGTGCTCGCACCTCCAGGATGAATAGGTCGGCTTGGACAGTCATCCCCCACTCCAGATGGAGACATGGTTGGGTCACAACACTGGATGGGATATGGATCGGACACAGAGAAAACCCATCAAAGTCCACTTCCCGCCAAACTACCAGAAGCCCAATTTTTTACTTAAAAGTGTCATTTGGACAGGCCAGGAATATTGTCCATCACTCATTGCCCCTGTGAAGCTGGTGAGCCATTGTAGTCCTTGTGATGAAGGTGCTCCCACGGTGCTGTTGGGGAGCGAGACCCAGGGCTTAGACCCAGTGAGGGTGAAGATCCGGGGAGATATTTCTAGGTTAGGATGTTGCGTGAGTGGGGAATCTGCAGGTGGTGGTGTAGGAAGGAACCGCTGATGCTGGTTTACACCAAAGATAGACCATTCGATGTGACAATTGATGTCCCATTTTCCCAGCATCCAAGGCTGGAGGTGGAGCAGACAAAAGGGTTCAAATAATGATAGACACAAAGTTCTGGAGTAAATCAGCGGGTCAGGCAGCATCTCTGGAGAAAAGGAGAAAAGGTGACGTTTTGGGTTGAGACCCTTCTTCAGACCCTGATAGACCTTAGATGTTTATCTACAGGTGGTGGTGTTCTCCTACCTTGGCCCTTGTTGGCAGATTTGTTGGAGTTGCTTGGGTAATTAAGGGCAGTTTGTAGATGGTACGCACTGCAGTCACAGAGCACCAGAGGGAGGTTACAGTCTAACGTAAGGCAACAACAAGGCACGATACTACCAGAGGTACAATCCTACTGCCCAGCCCACCAGGGACCTTTGCCCTATACACCCACATGGGACCCCTACTCCTTACACCAACATGGTACCCCTAGCTCGTACATCCACCGGGAACCCCTGCTCCATACTGCACCCATACACCCTCTGGGCTCTGTACACCAACTGAGTTGCCTTGCCCCATGTATGCCCATTGGGTACTGCACCTTTATACCCACCGGGCACTCTACACTCATGCCATCCACGCACTGGGTGTCCCTGCCCTGTATATACCCGTGGAGTATTGCACCCCATACACCCACTCAACTGTACTCCCATCCTCTAGAACAACTGGGTGCCCTTGCCTCATATATACCCATTGGCTCAGCACCCTGTAAACCCATGCCATGCACCTTGTCAAGGGTTCTGGACTGTAGGTATGGGTGCCCTTGCCTCATGTACCCATTATGTACCCTACTCTGCACACCCATTGAGCAATGTACACCCACCCCATACACCCACTGTGTTCCCATGCCCCATATACACACTGTGTACCTTACCCCATGCACCAACTAGGCAACATTTACCCATTGGGTACCCCTACCCTGTACATTGGTCGGGCACCCATTCCCAATACATCCACACCCTACACCCGTCCTATAAAGCCATCACGTTTGCCCAGCCTATACCTCTGCACCGATACCCCTGCCTGCCTACAGGTATCCCCACTCTGTGTATCAGAGGGTACTCCTGTTCCATTCCCCCCCCACTGGACATCCCTGCCCCTTGCACCCAACTGAAAGCTCCCTGCTCCTTCAATTATTCTTTATTCCACAAAGTGTTCTGGACAATTAAGAGGATTAAAAACGGAGCAAACTGCCCAGTAGCGGATCCCAGGATGAGAAGCAGATATTTGGGATCACGGTGGGGAGACTTCCATCTGAGCAAATTGTGGAAATCCCTCTTGGCCTTTGCGTCTCAGTCACCGAGTGAATCTTTCACCAGTCTTCTGAATATCTCAATAAACCGAATATCTCAATAGGCCGAATGGCCAATTTCTGATCCCATCCCGTCTTCTTGAAACGGCACCTCTGTGGGAAAGGCCGGCGGACTTGCCTTTGTTGCCGGGAATGCCATCGATCCCAGGAAGGCCGAGAGGCCCCCCCTCTCCCGCAGGTCCACGTGGCCCAAGTGGTCCAGCTCTTCCTGGATCTCCTTCGTCACCTCTGATCCCTGGGAAAGCAGCTCTGCCGGAGGGGCCTGGCAGGCCAGAATGACCTGTGATAAGGCAAGACATGTTTAGCCAATCTCAAAACCCATCCACGTCACCCCCAAGCCTCTCTCTGTACCCGGTGCTCAAGTCCCTCTGCCAAAATCTGGAGACGTCAGATCCCAACACTGGAAACCATGTTGAGCAGCAGATAGATCCCGTTGATTCCCAATGCAGTGCACACATGTTTTAAGCTCTGTGACCAATCGCAGTCACGTCAAGTTTAGTTTAGCTTAGTTTAGAGATACAGCGCAGAAATAGGTCCTTTGGCCCACCGAGTCTGCGCCAACCATACATTATCCTACACACTGAGGACGATTTTCTTGGTTCTTTGTTTCTTGGTCCTCCAAAATATTCCAAATGGAATTTAAACTGGAGGTGGTGAAGGGAGGGCTTAAGCCAGAAAGGGTTATTGGGAAGAAAGAGCTACTTTAAATTTAGTTGCATCTGGTTGGGTAACTATAGTAGGGTGGAGATTATTCCATGCTTTAATTGTGCGGGGAAAGAACGAATTGCTGTACACATCTGTCTTTGTAGCTGGGATCACAAATTGCATCGAATGCCCTCGTCTGCTCCTAATTAGTTTGGGTTTGGTGTAGGTCTTATAATCTATGTCGAGCTGACCATTTAACATTTTGTAAAAACAGGTCAAACGGTGAGCTTCACGTCTGTCTTGGAAAGGGTTCCACCCCAGAGAATTCAGAAGTTTGGTGACACTCGCTTCTCTCTCATAGGTGTTAGAAACAAATCGAGCCGCCTGTCTTTGGACACGTTCGATGGAAGAAATGTTTTTATTTGTGTATGGGTCCCATGCTGCAACTGCGTAGTCCAAATGAGGTCTAACGATCTTTACCTACAATGAAGCCAATTGACATACAAACCTGTATGCCTTTGGAGTGTGGGAGGAAACCGGAGCCCCTGGGAAAAACCCACGCGGTCACGGGGAGAGCGCACAAACTCTGTACAGACAGCACCCGTAGTCAAAATCGAACCCGAGTCTCTGGTGCTGTAAGGCAGCAACTCTACCGCTGCGCCAGCGTGCTGCCCCCGACTCTTCATCGCTCAGTCACCTCATGAGACCATTTCTCAAACACAATAAATGAGTGAGAACCCTGCCCGGTCACAGTCACTCAGAATCCAGACCAATCGAGATCGCTCAAAGTCCCTAGAAACTAAAAACTACTGATGCTGGTCCACAAAAAAGTAGACATAGAAACATAGAAATTAGGTGCAGGAGTAGGCCATTCGGCCCTTCGAGCCTGCACCGCCATTCAATATGATCATGGCTGATCATCCAACTCAGTATCCCGTACCTGCCTTCTCTCCATACCCTCTGATCCCCTTAGCCACAAGGGCCACATCTAACTCCCTCTTAAATATAGCCAATGAACTGGCCTCGACTACCCTCTGTGGCAGAGAGTTCCAGAGATTCACCACTCTCTGTGTGAAAAAAGTTCTTCTCATCTCGGTTTTAAAGGATTTCCCCCTTATCCTTAAGCTGTGACCCCTTGTCCTGGACTTCCCCAACATCGGGAGCAATCTTCCTGCATCTAGCCTGTCCAACCCCTTAAGAATTTTATAAGTTTCTATAAGATCCCCTCTCAATCTCCTAAATTCTAGAGAGTATAAACCAAGTCTATCCAGTCTTTCTTCATAAGACAGTCCTGACATCCCAGGAATCAGTCTGGTGAACCTTCTCTGCACTCCCTCTATGGCAATAATGTCCTTCCTCAGATTTGGAGACCAAAACTGTACGCAATACTCCAGGTGTGGTCTCACCAAGACCCTGTACAACTGCAGTAGAACCTCCCTGCTCCTATACTCAAATCCTTTTGCTATGAAAGCTAACATACCATTCGCTTTCTTCACTGCCTGCTGCACCTGCATGCCTACTTTCAATGACTGGTGTACCATGACACCCAGGTCTCGCTGCATCTCCCCTTTTCCTAGTCGGCCACCATTTAGATAATAGTCTGCTTTCCTGTTTTTGCCACCAAAATGGATAACCTCACATTTATCCACATTATACTGCATCTGCCAAACATTTGCCCACTCACCCAGCCTATGCAAGTCACCTTGCAGTCTCCTAGCATCCTCCTCACAGCTAACACTGCCCCCCAGCTTAGTGTCATCCGCAAACTTGGAGATATTGCCTTCAATTCCCTCATCCAGATCATTAATACTAGACTAACACAGCAGATCAGGCAGCATCTCTGTAGAACATAGATAGGTGATGTTTCAGGTTGGAACCCAGTCTGAAGAAGGGTACCGACCCAAAACATTTGCTATCCGTATTCTCCAGGGATGCTGCCTGACCCGCTGAGTTACTCCAGCACTTTGTATCCTTTTTCACTCAGAGTCTGGACACTTAGTCAGACACCTGACTACATATAATCAGTCATTTGGACCTCTGTCAATGACAAATAAAGATGGAAAATGCTGGAAACACCCAGTTGGTCAGGCAGCATCTGTGGAGAATGAATGTTTCAGGTCTGTGATCTTTGATGAGACATTTCCCTGACCATTTCTGGTCATTCAGTGAGAGTCCAGGCCAACTGTGGTCAATAATACCGTTAGATCGGTCTGAAGAAGGGTCTTGACCTGAAACATCACCTATTCCTTCGCTCCATAGATGCTGCCTCACCTGCTGATGAGTTTCTCCAGCATTTTTGTCTACATTAGATCGGGATAAATCCTTTACCTTGGGCTCCGTCAAACCCCCGTGGTCCAGGGTCACCTGGTTTCCCTTGCTTGTCTGACGGGAATAAGGGTCCGGGAGGTCCTGGGGGTCCACGTAAGCCAACGGCACCGCGGTAACCTAATGCAAGCCGTAGAGAAGACACTGAGGAACGGCAGCGCATTTATCAATCACACATCAGTCTCGTGCAGCGTTGAACAGGAGAGGTCGCGGTGAGGGATGGTGCTGAACGCAGGCGTAGCGAGATGCATTACCGATGTTGCCCCTGGGTCCAGGCGCTCCGGGTTGTCCAGGCTCTCCTGGCTGGGTGTTGGGTACTCCTTGCTCTCCTTTCTCACCCTCTTGCCCAGGGTGGCCTTCGGCTCCTTTCCCACGCACACCTGTCGGCAAAATAACACGGTCATCGCCTTCCATCGCGGGTAATAATGGCCCTCCCTTTCCTGCCTGTTCAGAGACAGAGGCCTCACGTTTAACTGCAGCCCCGTATCATCCTAAGGGAGTGCAGAGCTGCTGGATGAGCCACATTTGGCCAAGAGATTCAACCAAGGGCAAACTAAGCCAAACTTTGACAGAAACATTTAGACAGGTACATGGATAGGACTGGTTTAGAGGGAAATAGGCTGAACGCAAGCAGGTGGGATTAGACGGGCTCGAAGGGCCGAATGGCCTACTCCTGCACCTATTTTCTATGTTTCTATTTTTCTAGTGTCGATGGGACATATTGGCAGGTTGGGCCAAAGGGCCTGTATGATCCTATGACTATGACGTTGGGCTGATGGGAAACTCTTTGACAGATCCACCTGAATAGCCTCCTGTGCTGAATCATCCATTTTGTGTACCCCAGCCCTGGTATCGAGGAGCACAGGTCACCGATGCCAACACCAACAGTGGGGGGGATTTCTTGAAGTGTGTGCCTAATAACTCCCAGAGCCTGCATAGTTTTATCCCTACTGCAGAGACACTCTTTAACAAATTGTGGCATGGTTTCCTTCATCTGTCAGGGCACTGACTACAAGGGTTGGGATTTCATGTTACACTGTACAAGGCATTGGTGAGACCACCTTAGAATATTGCGCACAGTTATGGTCACCTAGCTATAGGATGGATATCGTTAAACTGAGAAGTGTGCAGAAAAGTTTCACAAGGATCTTCACACCAGGACTGGAGGGCTTGAGTTATAAGGAGAGACTGGATATGCTGCAGGTTTTTGGGGGATGAAGTAAATAAAATAATGAGGGGCATAGATAAGGAATTTAACCCAGGGTTAGGAGAGTCTGAAACTAGTATGCGTAGGATGAGAGGAGAAAGATTTAAACAGAACCTGAGAGACAGGTTTTTCACACAAATGGCCGGTGAAGTCTGAAGAAGGATCTCGACCCGAAACGTCACCTATTCCTTTGCTCGATAGATGTTTCCTCACCCGCGGAGCTTCTCCAGCATTTTTTGTCCACCTTCACACAGGGGATGGTAGGCTTATGGAATGATCTGCCAGAGGAAGCTGCAGAGGCGGGTTCAATTATAACATTCAATAGACACTTGGTCAAGTACATGTATAGGAAAAATGTAAAGGCATATGGGCCAAATGCAGGAAGATGGGACTAGGAAATTTGGTCAGCGCATGGACAAGTTGGGGTGAAGTGCCTGTCTCCTTGCTGTTTAACTCTGAAAGATTCACAGTACCTGGCGATCCCCCGAGACCTTTGGATCCTTTCAACCCATTCAATCCTGGCAAACCATCAGGGCCCCGTAATCCTGTTGGGGAATTCCAAACAAACACTGATTAACATTACACAGAAACCTGAAGGTCACTGGAGGATTGCACGTCATTAAACCTGGTGTAGTTTATGGCTCAATGTCCTGATCAGTGAGGAGGAGGGGGGGGGGGGGGGGGGGGGGGGTAGCCTGATCTGGAGCTTGGCCCTGGACCCACTGTGGTTTCAGACAGGAAGGTGCAATCTTTGGAGACACAGAATTTTTCCCCGTAGTCTGGGTGGGAGATTGGATGGAAAATGGACATTCTTGGAGAGCTCCCGTCCAGGATTCACCCTGGAGGGTTTTATCGTCCCAAGTTTGGGTCTGGGGCCTCGGGTCTGGGACTGGGGTTTCATCAGTAATTGCACAATGGGTCAGCGGAGATGCACCAACCTGCTGCAGTCTTTACGCATTCAAGGCTCCAGTGCTCCGACTCGCACACCGTCAACGTGCAAAGTATGTGAACGCAGTGTTCACCAAGCACAAGTGTGCAGAAACCCTGCAGCTCAACACCGCACCCCCACGCCACAGCACGGTGGCGCATCAGTAGAGTTGCTGCCTTCCAACGCCAGACCCCGGGTTCGATCCTGGCTAAGGGAGGTTCTGCCTGTACGGAGTTTGTACATTCTTCCCGTGACCTCCATGGGTTTTTTCCCGGGACCTCCATTTTCCTCCCACACTCCAAAGACGTACAGGTTTGTAGGTTAATTGGCTTGGGTAACATTTTAAACTGTCCCTAGGATAACGTTAGCATGCGGGGATCGCTGGTCGGCACGGCCTCGGTGGGCCGAAGTTCTTGTTTCTGCACTGTCTCTCTGAAGCAAGCTTGTCATTACAGTCTGCCCTGCAGATTCACAGCATTGGGGAGCTTCCACTGCCTGCAAACCTGGTCCTTGGTGTGCCCCGGCTGGGTCTCTCAAACCAAGGGGTTTGAGAGACTTGCACCCACACAATGGGTTTGACAGGTGGTGAGGCCCCATCATTGCCTCTCCCAAAGACTTCACCATTCACAAACATTAAGAAACACCCAGGAACAACAGAAATGTAACATTACAAATATTAAATTCATTTACACTTCAGACCCAGTGTAAACTGAAAATACTCAAAAGCTATTAAAACAATTCAACTTACTGACCAAAACCAGTTGGCCTCTGTTCCCAGACAGTAGAAGGTTTGTAGCTGTGGGGGACAGGGCGGGGAGAGGGGCTGGTTGGGGAGGGGGACAGCTCGGGGAGGATTGAGGGAGCAGCATTGTTGGACATTACGTTGCTCTAGGTGGATGGTGAGGCTGATTGGGCAATGGTGTAATAGAGTGGTGGGGAGGTGAATTAAAACAACGTCACTCCTATGACATATTTTTTACCCGGACTCTCTCCCCTGGTCTGGGGACCTTACCAGCACAATGAGGCATCTTTTGGTGCCCATTTTCCACTGCCCTATACTGCATGTCTGCACATCAATCTGCGATGAAGCTGGCCCATGTTCCGTTGCTGACTGGTGCAGAGGTGTAATGAGTGGCTGAGAGCAGCTTAACACTATTTCAGGACTGCATAGAATCTCCTGTAATGACTAGGAACCTGTGATACCAACACATCCCATGTAAAGATTTACACGCTTGAACCACTGTGTTGGGATGATCAGTGACTGGCTAGCTGCTATCTACCATTGGTGAATTAAGTATTACTGCTGTGTGGATGTTTCATTCTCCATGTCTCAGGATCAATGGATTCATAGCCCCGATATCTTACAATGCCAGAGACCTGGGTTCGATCCTGACTACGGGTGCTGTCCTTACAGAGATTTCCCTGTGACCGCGTGGGTTTTCTCCGGGTGCACCGGTTTCCTTCTACACTCCAAAGGCATATGGGCTTTGTAAATTGTAAATTGTCCCTAGTGTGTTGGATAGTGCTAGTGTATGGGGCGATCGCTGATCAGCGCGGACCCAGTGGGCTGAGGGGCCTGTTTCCACACTGTATCGCTAAAGTCTAATGGATGCTGAGTTTAACCCAGGACACCATTACCCTTTTATAAGGCCATGCTGGTCCCATCAGTCTTCTTTACTCACATCTTTGGTTATGAATGCCAGCATTTTTCCCCAACGCAATATCAGGTAAACTGGTTCCCCGTTACCCTTCCCTGTGCTCTCTCCCTAATCTGTTAAAGTGTTAGATTAGCTGCCCTCGAACTGATTGAGTCTAAAGCACGGTAGACAATGACCACCATAGCATCTATTATTTCCCGGGCTCTGCCGTTAGTTCTTTGGGGCACATACCATCGACAGACATACTATTCATCAGCCTTCAACCCCGTCAGTTACCCAACAGTATTTCCCTACGAGCACTGATTTCATTCCGTTCCTCTCTCTCTCACATGTGACTCCAATTTCATGTGGATTCTGTACTTAATCACTGGAGGTTCATCCCAGAGACGTTTGGTTTGGTTAATTGGCCACTATCAAATGACCTTTCTGTGTTTATGTGTAGCATGAGAATTAGGGAGGTGGGGGTGAGTGGGTAGATGATGGACATGTGAGAGAGATTACATTACATTGCAAGCTGCAGGCCTGCTCTGAAGAACTGGCAGTGTTTGGAAAGGCTGAATAGTCTTGTTCAGTGGTTATAGGGAAATATGGCCATGTCAATAACTTCAAATTCCTGGGCGTGCATATATCAGAAGATCTTCCCTGGGCCCAGCACACCGATGCAATTGTAAAGAAGGCACATCAGCGACCCTACTTCCTGAGAAGATTACGGAGATTCGGCATGTCGTAGAAGTTCTCCTGAACTTCTACAGATGCACGGTGGAGAGCATTCTGACCGGTTGCATCGTGGCCTGGTTCGGCAACTTGAGCGTCCAGGAGCGAAAAAGACTACAAAAAGTTGTGACCACGGCCGTCCATCACAGGCTTTGACCTCCCCACCGTCGAAGGGACCTATCGTAGTTGCTGCCTCAAAAAGGCAGCCAACATCATCAAGGACCCACACCATCCTGGCCACACACTCGTCTCACCACTGCCATCAGGAAGAAGGTACAGGAGCCTGAAGACTGTAGTGTGAACAGCTTCTTCCCCACAGCCATCAGGCTATTAAACACAATGAATAAGCTATGAGCTCTGAACTGCAAAAGACTATTATTTGTTATTTGCACTATATTTGTTATTTATTGAACTTTGTCTTTTTGCCCCCGTTATATACAATGTTTACATATACACATATTCTGTTGTGCTGCAGCAAGTAAGAATTTCATTGTCGCGTCCGGAACATATGACAATAAAACACTCTTGACTTGACTTGAGATGGCACTGGTCAAGGGGGTTTAACTGCAATCAATGGCTTCATGCACCAATTTAACTTCCTGCTGGGTAAAGCTGATTTGAGATTGGGATGTAGCCTGGTTTTGGACCTGTGCTCCCAGTTACACATTCCCTAACTTTGCAACCAGCTGATTGTCTTTCCCGGTTTTCCGTGGTCTTCCACCGGATGAGATTCTGCCTAACCCGCTGGGATACTTCAGCTTTTTGTCTGTATCTTCGTCTTAAACTAGCACCTGCAGTTCCTTCCCACACACTTTGTCTGCTCCACTGCGAAATCTCCTCAAGGTATGCCTACTTTGAAGAAGATCTCCTTTCTCCAACAAGATTTCTGCAATACCCTCTCTCGCTGCACCCTCTCTGAGATTCCTCCTACTCTCTGGCTCTATCACCTACCCTACAGCCAACAATGGACCGTTGTGGGCTCCACCTTACCTTGATCATTTTTGTTTTTTGCAAGTCTTTCATTAGTTTGTGCTACATATCATCGATATCTCTCGTTTCCCTTTCCCCTGACTCGCAGTCTAAATAAAGTTCTCGACCCGAAACATCGCCTATTCCTTTTCTCCAGAGATTCTGCCGGACCCGCTGCGTTACTCCAGCATTTTGTGCCTTATCTTCGGATCAGCATGTCAGTCCTGTCACACGCAGTCACTTATACCTTTTGCCCCTCTGTATCCCCCGTATCCTGGAAATCCCACAGAACCGGCAGAACCTTGCGGGCCATGCGGCCCTCTGTCACCCGGAGTTCCTGAGGATCCAGGAGAGCCTGCGGAGCAGAGAATGTAAGTCAGCGGCAGCACGGAGGAATTACTCTGACCCTGGGTTGGGACGAACGTAGAGCAAGACAGTGGATGAGTAACCAGTGAGCTCATGTCCCCATCATCCACGTCAACACAACATCCAAAGCCTTCACCAGCCTGCACAGAGTCAGCAAGAGCGTACTGCCTCATGGCTCCAGAGTCCCAGGTTCACTCCTGACCTCTATGAGGAGTTTGCACACTCTCGTTGAGTCCACGGCTTCTCCCGTTTCTGCCCACATCCCAAAGCTGGTAGGCTAATCGGCTGCAGTAACTTGTCCCTGGTGTGAAGGTGAGAAGAATTGAAGGAGAGTTGACGAGCATTCGTGAGAGAGAAGTTGGAGGTTCACAGGGAAATATGGAAAAGAACAATGGGAAGATCAGATTGCTCTCTGGGGAGCCAGCACAAACCCCAGTTTGCTGATCAGCAAGTTTGCTGATGATACAAAAGTGGGTGGTTTTGCAGATAGTGAAGATGCTTGTGAAGAATTGCAGCAGGACCTTGATCGATTGGCCAGGAGGGCTGAGGAATGATTGACGGAATTTAATACAGAGAAATGTGAGGTGTTTCATTTTGGGTAGTCTAACACGGGCAGGACCTACTCAGTGAATGGTAGGGCTCTGGGTAGTGTTGTAGACCAGAGGGATCTAGGAATACAGGTGCATGGGTCCTTGAAGGTGGAGTCGCAGGTAGACAGGGTGGTCAAAAATGCCTTTGACACTTTGGCCTTCATCAGTCAGAGTTTTGAGTGTAGATGTTGGGAGGTCATGTTGCAATTGTGTAAGACATTGGTGAGGCCGCATTTAGAGTATTGTGTTCAGTTCTGGGCACCATGTTAGAGGAAAGATGTTGTCAAGCTGGAAAGGGTATAGAGAAGATTTACGAGGATGTTGCCAGGACTAGAGGGTCTGAGCTATAGGGAAAGGCTGAGTAGGCTGGGACTCCATTCCTTGTGGTGCAGGTGGATCAGGGGTGATTTTATAGAGGCGTATAAAATCATGAGAGGAATAGATCGGGTAGATGCACAGAGTCTCTTACCCGGAGTAGGTGAATCGAGGACCAGAGGACATGTTTACGATAAAGGGGAAAAGATTTAATAGGAATCTGAGGGATAACTTTTTCACACAAATGGTGGTGGGTGTATGGAACAAGCTGCCAGAGGAGGTAGTTGAGGCTGGGACTATCCCAATGTGTAAGAAACAGTTAGACAGGTACATGGATAGGACAGGTTGGTCGGTGTGCGAAAGTTGGGCCGAAGGGCCTGTTTCCACGCTGTATCACTCTATGGCTCAATGAACAGTCTCCACTGTGTTGCAATAATTAATCCACCCCCACACTGAGTGACCCAGTAGGGATTAACCCCCTCCCCCCACACACTGTGTGATCCAGTGGTCTATCACCCTTCCCCAACCCACTGGAGTGAATAACCCCCCCCCCACACTGGGTGACCCAGTGGAGTGTGTAATCCCCGCACTGTGTGACCCAGTGGTGTAAGCAACACTGGGTGATCCAGAGGTCTAACCCCCCCCCCGCCTCAGCTCTGCCCCAGGGCCACCTACCCTGCTGGACTGGATGTCCGGGATTCCCGCGACTCCCTTTCATCCCCTCGATGCCGGGACCTCCGGGCTGTCCGGGTATTCCGGGCAGGCCTGTCGTACCGGGCATGCCTGTAACGGAACACAGTGTCAGTACACCCGCCCGCCTGTGACATGTGTGTCCGGTCCGCGTAACTCCTCAGGAAACGGGCTACTCACCTTTGACCCCTGCTGGCCCTATTTCACCCTTGTATCCAGGCACTCCCGGCATGTTCATCGTTTCGCCCACTTCACCTGGAGGATGGTCACAACAACTGTTACTGAAGCTTAAACATAAGGTCATAAGTGATAGGAGTAGAATTAGACCATTCGGCCCATTGTCTACTCCGCCATTCAATCATCGCTGATCCACCTCTCCCTCCTAACCCCATTCTCCTGCCTTCTCCCCATAACCTTTGACATAGAAACATAGAAAATAGGTGCAGGAGTAGGCCATTCGGCCCTTCGAGCCTGCACCGCCATTCAATATGATCATGGCTGATCATCCAACTCAGTATCCCGTATCTGCCTTCTCTCCATACCCCCTGATCCCCCTAACCACAAAGGCCACATCTAACTCCCTCTTAAATATAGCCAATGAACTGGCCTCAACTACCCTCTGTGGCAGAGTTCCAGAGATTCACCACTCTCTGTGTGAAAAATGTTTTTCTCATCTCGGTCCTAAAGGATTTCCCCTCTATCCTTAAGCTGTGACCCCTTGTCCTGGACTTCCCCAACATCGGGAACAATCTTCCTGCATCTAGCCTGTCCAACCCCTTAAGAATTTTGTAAGTTTCTATAAGATCCCCCCTCAATCTCCTAAATTCTAGCAAGTACAAGCCGAGTCTATCCACTCTTTCTTCATATGAAAGTCCTGACATCCAAGGAATCAGTCTGGTGAACCTTCTCTGTACTCCCTCTGTGGCAAGAATGTCCTTCCTCAGATTTGGAGACCAAAATTGTACGCAATACTCGAGGTGTACATCTGTACTAATCAAGAAACACCCACCACCACCCTCAGCTTCCAGCTGTCCCCTGACCTCAGCAGATTTGGGAGGGGTTGGAGTGAAGTGGGAGAGTGCCGAGACTCCCACTGTCCTGAGGGCACTCTCCGTTAGTCACCCTTCCTCCATCTTCATCTTCATCTTCATCTCTTTGCCCCAGGGACCAGGTCCCGAGTCTTCCCGTGGAGTAAAGTCTTCCCGTTGATCTAAAGTCTCATCTTTAGATCAAATCTATCAACGTTTTAGTCAATTGTGCAGGGGGGGGGGGACCGCTGGGAGGGGGTGGGAGGGGGGGGGGGGGGGGGTGAAGGGCAAAGGAGGACCTGCTGCAGGATAATTTGTAACTTTATGTGGCGACTCTTACAAAGAATTTCAATACGACTTGTCACATGTGACAATAAAGTATTCATTCATTCATTCATTCATTCATTCATTCATTCATTCATTCAGGGTGAGGCGGTCACCAGACGCACGCTCCCTCCCTCTCTGCCCCAGGGACCTGGGCCAGAGACTTCTGCAGTTGTACAGAGCCCTAGTGAGACCATGCCTGGAGTATTGTGTACAGTTTTGGTCCCCTAATTTGAGGAAGGACATTCTTGCTATTGAGGGAGTGCAGCGTAGGTTTACAAGGTTAATTCCCGGGATGGCGGGACTGTCATATGCTGAGAGAATGGAGCAGCTGGGCTTGTACACTCTGGAGTTTAGAAGGATGAGAGGAGATCTCATTGAAACATATAAGATTGTTAAGGGTTTGGACACGCTAGAGGCAGGAAACATGTTCCCGATGTTGGGGGAGTCCAGAACCAGGGGCCCCAGTTTAAGAATAATGGCCCTGTCTCACTTAGGAAACCTGAACGGAAACCTCTGGAGACTTTGCGCCCCACCCAAGGTTTCCGTGCGGTTCCCGGAGGTTGCAGGTGGTTTCCGGAGGTTGCAGGTAGTGGAAGCAGGTAGGGAGACTGACAAAAACCTCCGGGAACTGCACGGAAACCTTGGGTGGGGCGCAAAGTCTCCCGAGGTTTCCGTTCAGGTTTCCCAATTGGGACAGGGGCATAAGCAGTAAGCCATTTAGAATGGAGACGAGGAAACACTTTTTCCCCACAGAGAGTGGTGAGTCTGTGGAATTCTCTGCCTCAGAGGGTGGTGGAGGCAGGTTCTCTGGATGCTTTCAAGGGAGCTAGATAGGGCTCTTTCAATGGAGCTAGATAGGGCTCTTAAAAATAGCAGAGTCAGGGGATATGGGGAGAAGGCAGGAATGGAGTACTGATTGGGGATGATCAGCCATGATCACATTGAATGGCAGAGCTGGCTCGAAGGGCCGAATGGCCTACTCCTGCACCTATTGTCTATTGTCTATTGTCCCTGTAGAGTGGGACTTCCCTCACCTTTATATCCAGGGGTTCCACGATTTCCCAGCGATCCTGGCAAGCCTGGGACACCCACAAGACCCTGCAAAACAACAGGCAGAGGTTAGAAAGTCTCTCATGTGCCCAGCATTGGTGCCAGAGGAGTTAGCACCGAGAAAGTCCTGCAGTTCACAGTCAGTGCCTGGATAAGGCAGGTAGAGGAGAAAACCTGTGCATATGAAGGTCCCACAAGGTCTCGACCCGTAACGTCACCCATTCCTTCTCTCCAGAGATGCTGCCTGTCCCGCAGAGTTACTCCAGCATTTTCTGTCTATCTCTGGAAAAGTTTAGTTTAGTTTAGAGTACAACGTGGAAACAAGCCCTTTGGCCCATTGAGCCCACACCGACCAGTGATCACCCCATAGACTAGCGCGATCCTACACCCTAGGGACAATTTACCTACAATTAAGACAATTAACCTACAACCCTGTACTTCTTTGGAGTGTGGGAGGAAACCGGAGCACCCAGAGACTACCCACGCAGGCCACAGGGAGAATGGGTTTCGGCCCGAAACGTTGCCTATTTCCTTCGCTCCATAGATGCTGCTGCACCCGCTGAGTTTCTCCAGGACTTTTGTCTACCTTCGATTTTCCAGCATCTGCAGTTCCTTCTTAAACACAGGGAGAATGTACCAACTCCACCACTGGAGAGCACCTGTAGTCAGGATCGAACCCGGGTCTCTGGCGCTGTGAGGCAGCGTGCCATCCTGTGAGGAACCCTGGGGATTCTGTCCAACAGCAAACAATCCAACTTGTAGCTAAACCCATTTGTAGCGAATACTCTCCAATCCAGACTGTTCCCTGGTGAATCTCTTCTACACACTCCCCAAAGCTTCCACTTCCTTCTTGTGATGTTTTGGGTTGAGATGAAACGTCACCCATTCCTTCTCTCCAGAGATGCTGTCTGTCCCACTGGGTTACTCCTGCATTTTGTGTCTACCTTCGGTGTAAACAAGCATCTGCAGTTCCTTCCTGCACCATAGAAATGATTCTCGGCGCACCCACCTTATCACCATCCATCCCAGGAAAGCCTCTGATGCCCGGAGGCCCCTTAGCTCCAGGCATTCCTTTGCTTCCGGGTTCACCCAGGAATCCCGGCAATCCTTTTATGCCTTTCTCCAATACGGGAATTCCGGGAAAACCAGGTTGACCCCGTTGGCCCGGGTAACCAGGCATTCCTTTCCTCCCTATTCGAAAGGAACAGAAATAAATGTATTGTTTAACAACAACAAAAACAAATAGCTACGTTTATATAAACCACTTTCACTTGGAAGAGTCTCACAGGGTGATTAACAGGAGCATTAGCATATAAGGGAGCAGAAGCCTTACAACACCAGAGACCCATTTCCATCCTGACTAAAGGTGGCAAAAACAGGAAAGTAGACTATTACCTAGATGGTGGCCGATTAGGAAAGGGGGAGATGCAACGAGACTTGGGTGTCATGGTACACCAGTCATTGAAAGTAGGCATGCAGGTGCAGCAGGCAGTGAAGAAAGCGAATGGTATGTTGGCATTCATAGCAAAAGGATTTGAGTATAGGAGCAGGGAGATTCTACTGCAGTTGTACAGGGTCTTGGTGAGACCACACCTGGAGTATTGCATACAGTTTTGTCTCCAAATCTGAGGAAAGACATTCTTGCCATAAAGGGAGTACAGAGAAGGTTCACCAGACTGATTCCTGGGATGTCAGGACTTTCATATGAAGAAAGACTGGGTAGACTTGGCTTGTACTCGCTAGAATTTAGAAGTTTGAGGAGGGATCATATAGACACTTACAAAATTCTTAAGGGGTTGGACAGGCTAGATGCAGGAAGATTGCTCCCGATGTTGGGAAAGTCCAGGACAAGGGGTCACAGTTTAAGGATAAAGGGGAAATCCTTTAGGACCGAGATGAGAAAAACATTTTTCACACAGAGAGTGGTGAATCTCTGGAACTCCCTGCCACTGAAGGTTGTTGAGGCCAGTTCATTGGCTATATTTAAGAGGGAGTTAGATGTGGCCCTTGTGGCTAAAGGGATCAGGGGGTATGGAGAGAAGGCAGGTACAGGATACTGAGTTGGATGATCAGCCATGATCATATTGAATGGCGGTGCAGGCTCGAAGGGCCGAATGGCCTACTCCTGCATCTATTTTCTATGTTTCTATGACTACGGATGCTGTCTGTACGGAGTTTGTACATTCTCCCCATGACCATGTGAGTTTTCCCCGGCTGTTATACTTCTTCCCACATTCCAAAGACGTATAGGTTTGTAGGTTAATTGCCTTTTGTTGTAAATTTTTCCCTAGTGTGTAGGATAGTGCTAGTGTACGGGGATCTCTGGTCGCGTGGACCCGGTGGGCCAAAGGGCCTATTTCAACAATGTATCTCTAAACTAAACTAAGATATTTTAGCCTGCCTGGATTAGGGGTATTGGCTACAAGGAGAAATTGCTACTTTATGCAAGTTAATTCACTTTATTAATTTTAACAATTATTTGTACATTGTTAATTACTAGTTTGAAATTAAAATGTAGTGTTCCCTCAGCATTGACTCTCCCAGGGTGGTGCACCCGCGGGAACGAGCGGGAATTTCCGGGACCGCTAGGCACCGCGGGGGATTGAATGCATCCTATACCAGGATTGGGATACAGTTATTTAATACTTAATATTTAGATTATTTGGTCATTTTTGAATATGGTGGTGGGTGTGTTGGTATTTGTTTTGTAAATATATATTTTTTGTAAATAATTGAATAATTTATTTTTGATTGAAAAAAAAGGTGCAATGCTCCCTCAGTATTGTCCCTGCTAGTGTGGTGCACCCTCAGTATTGTCCCCCGCCCCAGGGCTAGGTTCAGCTCCAACTCAATAATCAAGTTTGCTGATGACACTGTGGTGGTGGGCCTGATCTCGGACAACGATGAGAAGGCCTACCGGGAGGAGGTGGCTGATCTAGCATTCTGGTGTCAGGACAACGGCCTCCTCTTGAACATCAAAAAAACGAAGGAGCTGATCGTGGACTTTAGGAGGGCACATAATCCGAGGACGTACACAGCTTTGAGGATAAATGGGGATACTGTGGATAGGGTGAGCTGTTTTAAATATCTGGGAGTCCACATCTCTGAGGATATGACATGGACATCACACGCCGCAGCACTCGTGAGTAAGGCAAGGCAACGCCTTTACCACCTCAGGCAATTGAGGAAATTCAGAGTGTCTCCGAGGATCCTCCAGTGCTTCTACTCAGCGGCTGTGGAAAGCATCTTGTCCGGAAATATTACCATCTGGTTTGGGAATTGCTCTGCCCAGGACAAGAAGGCTCTGCAGGGAGTAGTGCGTTCGGCCGAACGCACTATGGGAACTTCACTTGCCCCCCCTGCAGGAACTATACATCAGGAGGTGCAACTCCAGAGCCAATAAAATCATGGGGGACCCCTTCCACCCCTGCAACGGACTGTTCCAGCTGCTACGGTCAGGCAAACGCCTCCGTTGCCATGCGGAGAGAACGGAGAGGTTGAGAAGGAGTTTCTTCCCAGAGGTCATTCGGACTGTAAACTCCTATCTCACCAGGGACTAACTTTACTGAACCTTTTTCCTTCCGCCCACAATATTTAATATGTAAAAGAATATGTGATTTTGTTTGTAGTTTGTTTGGTTGTTTGTTTGTTTGTCTTTTTGCACAAAGTCCGCGAGCATTGCCACTTTTCATTTCACTGAACATCTCGTATGTGTATGTGACGAATAAACTTGACTTGACTGCAGTGCTCCTTCAGGATTGATGTACCCAGTGTGGTGCTCCTCAGTATTGCGCCCCCACCCCACCTCCAGTGCAGTACTCCCTCAGTACTGCCCATCTCCGTGTGGTACTCCCTTCTTCATAACAAGAGGATTTCAGTATAGGAGTAAAGAGGTTCTTCTGCAGTTGTATAGGGCTCTGGTGAGACCACATCTGCAGTATTGTGTACAGTTTTGGTCTCCTAATTTGAGGAAGGACATCCTTGTGATTGAGGCAGTGCAGCGTAGGTTCACGAGATTGATCCCTGGGATGGCGGGACTGTCATATGAGGAAAGATTGAAAAGACTAGGCTTGTATTCACTGGAGTTTAGAAGGATGAGGGGGGAATCTTATAGAAACATATAAAATTATAAAAGGACTGGACAAACTAGATGCAGGAATATGTTTCCCAATGTTGGGCGAGTCCAGAACCAGGGGCCACAGTCTTAGAATAAAGGGGAGGTCATTTAAGACTGAGGTGAGAAAAAAACCTTTTCACCCAGAGAGTTGTGAATTTGTGGAATTCCCTGCCACAGAGGGCAGTGGAGGCCAAGTCACTGGATGGATTTAAGAGAGAGTTAGATAGAGCTCTAGGGGCTAGTGGAGTCAAGGGATATGGGGAGAAGGCAGGCACGGGTTATTGATAGGGGACGATCAGCCATGATCACAATGAATGGCAGTGCTGGCTCGAAGGGCCAAATGGCCTCCTCCTGCACCTATTTTCTATGTTTCAATATAGAAACATAGACATAGAAATTAGGTGCAGGAGTAGGCCATTCGGCCCTTCGAGCCTGCACCGCCATTCAATATGATCATGGCTGATCATCCAACTCAGTATCCCGTACCTGCCTTCTCTCCATACCCTCTGATCCCCTTAGCCACAAGGGCCACATCTAACTCCCTCTTAAATATAGCCAATGAACTGGCCTTGACTACCCTCTGTGGCAGAGAGTTCCAGAGATTCACCACTCTCTGTGTGAAAAAAAGTTCTTCTCATCTCGGTTTTAAAGGATTTCCCCCTTATCCTTAAGCTGTGACCCCTTGTCCTGGACTTCCCCAACATCGGGAGCAATCTTCCTGCATCTAGCCTGTCCAACCCCTTAAGAATTTTGTAAGTTTCTATAAGATCCCCTCTCAATCTCCTAAATTCTAGAGAGTATAAACCAAGTCTATCCAGTCTTTCTTCATAAGACAGTCCTGACATCCCAGGAATCAGTCTGGTGAACCTTCTCTGTACTCCCTCTATGGCAATAATGTCCTTCCTCAGATTTGGAGACCAAAACTGTACGCAATACTCCAGGTGTGGTCTCACCAAGACCCTGTACAACTGCAGTAGAACCTCCCTGCTCCTATACTCAAATCCTTTTGCTATGAAAGCTAACATACCATTCGCTTTCTTCACTGCCTGCTGCACCTGCATGCCCACTTTCAATGACTGGTGTACCATGACACCCAGGTCTCGCTGCATCTCCCCTTTTCCTAGTCGGCCACCATTTAGATAATAGTCTGCTTTCCTGTTTTTGCCACCAAAATGGATAACCTCACATTTATCCACATTATACTGCATCTGCCAAACATTTGCCCACTCACCCAGCCTATCCAAGTCACCTTGCAGTCTCCTAGCATCCTCCTCACAGCTAACACTGCCCCCCAGCTTAGTGTCATCCGCAAACTTGGAGATATTGCCTTCAATTCCCTCATCCAGATCATTAATATATATTGTAAATAGCTGGGGTCCCAGCACTGAGCCTTGCGGTACCCCACTAGTCACTGCCTGCCATTGTGAAAAGGACCCGTTTACTCCTACTCTTTGCTTCCTGTTTGCCAGCCAGTTCTCTATCCACATCAATACTGAACCCCCAATGCCGTGTGCTTTAAGTTTGTATACTAATCTCTTATGTGGGACCTTGTCGAAAGCCTTCTGGAAGTCCAGATACACCACATCCACTGGTTCTCCCCTATCCACGCTACTAGTTACATCCTCGAAAAATTCTATAAGATTCGTCAGACATGATTTACCTTTTGAAAATCCATGCTGACTTTGTCCAATGATTTCACCACTTTCCAAATGTGCTGCTATCCCATCTTTAATAACTGACTCTAGCAGTTTCCCCACTACCGATGTTAGACTAACTGGTCTGTAATTCCCCGTTTTCTCTCTCCCTCCCCTCTTAAAAAGTGGGGTTACGTTTGCTACCCGCCAATCCTCGGGAACTACTCCAGAATCTAAAGAGTTTTGAAAGATTATTACTAATGCATCCACTATTTCTGGAGCTACTTCCTTAAGTACTCTGGGATGCAGCCTATCTGGCCCTGGGGATTTATCGGCCTTTAATCCATTCAATTTACCCAACACCACTTCCCGGCTAACCTGGATTTCACTCAATTCCTCCAACTCCTTTGACCCGCGGTCCCCTGCTATTTCTGGCAGATTATTTATGTCTTCCTTAGTGAAGACGGAACCAAAGTAGTTATTCAATTGGTCCGCCATATCCTTGTTCCCCATGATCAACTCACCTGTTTCTGACTGCAAGGGACCTACATTTGTTTTAACTAATCTCTTTCTTTTCACATATCTATAAAAACTTTTGCAGTCAGTTTTATGTTCCCTGCCAGTTTTCTTTCATAATCTATTTTTCCTTTCCTAATTAAGCCCTTTGTCCTCCTCTGCTGGTCTCTGAATTTCTCCCAGTCCTCCGGTATGGTACTTTTTCTGGCTAATTTGTACGCATCATCCTTCGCTTTGATACTATCCCTGATTTCCCTTGTTATCCATGGATGCACTACCTTCCCTGATTTATTCTTTTGCCAAACTGGGATGAACAATTTTTGTAGTTCATCCATGCAGTCTTTAAATGTCTTCCATTGCATATCCACCGTCAACCCTTTTAGAATTAATTGCCAGTCAATCTTGGCCAATTCACGTCTCATATCCTCAAAGTTACCTTTCTTTAAGTTCAGAACCATTGTTTCTGAATTAACAATGTCACTCTCCATCCTAATGAAGAACTCAACCATATTACGGTCACTCTTGCCCAAGGGGGCACGTACAACAAGACTGCTAACTAACCCTTCCTCATTACTCAATACCCAGTCTAAAATAGCCTGCTCTCTCGTTGGTTCCTCTACATGTTGATTTAGATAACTATCCCGCATACATTCCAAAAAATCCTCTTCCTCAGCACCCCTGCCAATTTGATTCACAATATTGACCCTCTCAGCGTGGTGCTCCCTCAGTATTGCCCCATCACAGTGCAGCAATTCATCAGCACAATCAGTCAGCACCACCTTCCCGGTGCAGCGGCCTGTGCTAGGTCAGCCCCTCCTGTTCGCTGGTCCAGTCATGGGTCAGACTCTGCCTGTGGCTACACTGCAGCTCCCAACACCCCACAGAACATGTCCAGCACTCCCTGCTGGAAGTAGGGGTTGGAGGGGGCTGCCTCCTCACTGGCAGGAGGGACTGCATCTCGGTCGGAGGGGAGTCAGGTTTCCAAAGCGCCATACCTCTGGGACCAGTGAAGCCAGGATCGCCGGAGGAACCAAAATCGCCTTTGTTCCCCTTCACTTTGATCATCATGGCTGGTTCAATGGGTGGTGCTGGCCCAGGTGGGCCCTTCTCTCCTCGGTCACCTGTGGTCATTGATAAAAACATTGTTAATCTTTGCATCCCTTTGTTTAGAAGCTCAGTACTGCTGGCAACACCATCACTGATAGCATATGATGAGGGTTTAGAGGGTCGTGGGGGGGCCTGATTGAAACCTATAGAATAATAAAAGGCATAGATGTGGAAAGGATGGGCGAGTCCAGGACCAAAGGTCGTAGCCTCAGAATTAAAGGACGTTCTTTTAAAAAGGAGGTGAGGAGGAACTTCTTTAGTCAGAGGGTAGTTAATCAGTGGAGCTCATTGCCACAGAGGGCTGTGGAGGCCAAGTCAGTGGATATTTTTAAGGCAGAGATAGACAAATTCTTGATTAGAACGGGTGTCAAGGGTTATGAGCAGGGCAGGAAATTGGGATTAGGAGGCAGAGATCAGCCATGATTGAATGGCAGAGTAGACTCGATGGGCCGAATGGCTAAATTCTCCTCCTATAACTTGTAAACTTGCCCATCCCTTACTGCCCTTGAAAAGATGGTTCTGAGATGCCATCTTGAACCAATGCAGTTCTCCAGCCCGAGTCAGAATGCACAAGCGGCTGAGATGACGGTTCTAGGATTCAGACTCAGCGGCGGTGAAAGACGGACAATATGTTTCCAATTTGGAGGGGAGCCTGGTGTTCCCCTGCGCCCCCTTTAGTGGAGAAGGCCAGGGGTTAGTGAGCAGGTAAACCTGGGGTGCTAACATTTGGCAGTAGTACCGCGGTGGGGAATTCAGGAAGAAATGCTCTCACCAGAGGGCAGAGAGAGAGATGGGAGAGATTGAGTGGAGCAGCAAAGACAGGTTTAAAGGACAAACCAACGAAACTGCAGATGCCAGAATCTGAAACAAGAACACAAAGTGATGGAAGAACTCAGCCAGTCAGGCAGCATCTGTGGAAGGAGAAACCAGTTGACCTTTTGGGTGAGGGAACCTTCCTCAGGATTCAGGGGTAGCTGAGGGAGGGAGAGGGGTTAGCATGGGGGAAGAGCACCAGGGGGGCCAAAGGGCCTGTTTCCCTGCTGCACGTTCCATGTGGTTCGACATCAGCACAGCATCGTGTTCTGGAAGGAGGTCAGTCTCCACCACCCACTGCTCTGCACCAGAGCCCAGCTCACTGAAAGCCAGCCCACATAACGCTGGGAGGACTCTCACCACGAGTGGTTACTCCCACACCACACGGGAACTGGCGGGCAATAGGTAACTCTTCACCAACTCACCTTTAAACCCTTTGTTCCCCGTGGGACCAAGAAAGCCTATCGGTCCGGTAAATCCCGGTTCCCCCTTCAGTCCTGGGATTCCAGGTCGACCATTATATCCTTCACCGCCAGGGAATCCGCTTATTCCTAGTGAACCTTTCGCACCTGGAGGGACGAACAGAAGGAGCTCAGATCAATGGGACGATGGCACAAGTTGTTCAGGGGGTCGGGGCCCGCGTCGCCGAGAGTGAGGAGGGACCCGAGAGAGAGGTGGACATCAAGAACAATGGTGGAACCTGACGGGGGGCCGTCAAGAACGAAGGGGATCTGGCGGGAGGGGGAGGGGCGGGGAGGGGGGAGCAGGGGGTTCTGATGCCACATGCAGCGGATGGCAGTAAATAGGAACGTTTGGCGAGATTTTGTAACTTAGTCGGTGCCAGACACATGGCAACACTTTTTGCCTTGGCAAGGTCTGCTGAGGAAGGAGTTGGTATTCGCCATAACCAGCGCAAGTGGGAACCTCAGACCTCAGTAATGAGAGGTTGAAGATGTCCACAAAAACTCCAATCAGTTGGCCTGCGCAGTTTTTGACAACGTGACCAGCTACACCAGTGATTCCCAACCTGGGGCCATGGGGCCATGGCAAATTTCAGAGGTGGCACAGAAAAAATTTGGGATTTAGTGGGCCACAGGTTCAATGAAGAGCTACCGCCCAGTTCCCTCCTAAATGCCAGTTCTAATAAATTTAAATCTAAGTAGTTGAAATATTTTTGATGCTTGTGGAATAGAATAAAAGAGAATATATGTGCAATTAATAGACACTGATATTTTTATGGAAGGTATTATAATATTGAAGTACTTTTTTCCATTAATAATGTCAGGGGGGGGGCAACAGAAAAATTAAAAGATTCCAAGGGGGCCATGAGCTAAAAAAGGTTGGGAACCACTGAGCTACACCATCAGATCCAGATGTTTTCCAAGTGTTCACCCTCTTGAAAGATTTTCTGATGCCGGCCTTGTTGACTGAGATTACAATACCATTGTGGGCTCTGGGGGCCTGAGAGGTTCTCCCTATCAACGAGTGCTTAGAACGCATTGAACTCGTCTGAGAGTGATGCCTTGCTGTCACTTGAGTTGCCACTGGTTTCTCCTTTGTAGACAGTGATGACATGCAAGCTCTCTCAAGCTGCCAAATGCCCGTCTCATCCTCCAGTTTTATCTTTTAAACTTTTTGATGGCCTTGCCGTGGTTATACCTAGACAACTTATATGAATCTGCAGTATCAGACTTGACTGCCCAAGATCTGGTCCTCAGGTGATTGCAGATCTCCTGGTTCATCCAAGGTTTCTGGTTGGGAAACACTCAGGTGGATTGTGGGAGCACACTCCTGCACACAATCCCTATTCCTTATGAAGTCAGTAACACCAGTAGCATATTCATTCAGGTCTGTTGCCAAGTCCTTGAACATTGCCCAGTCTACCGACTCCAAGTAATCCCAGAGTCATTCTTCTGCCTCCCTTGACTAGCTCTGTGCAGTCCTCACCATTGGTGTGTATGTATGTCCTATCTTTATTAGGCCTCTCAAAAGACATCACTTGCACTTAACTGTCTTTTGCTTTTGTTCCACCCGACTAACCAGCTTATGGTCCAGATACTTTTTCAATGTTGTGAGTCTCTGTAAACTAAGACCTTAATATCAACAACAACACAATTTTTGTGCCAACAGCAAACTTATTCATCATAATTCCTACAAACAGTAGTTGTTACAACAACAATCTTTACTATATAACAGTGTCACAAGATCCAATCACAAAAACTTCCACCGGCATCCTCTGTCCTGTCACTAAATTATACAATTTAATTGTTGTCATTTGAACCTCATTGAAAAATTTGGTTTCTGCAGTCATACACACAAGAAAAAGAACCAAGACACAACACAATTTACACAAACATCAATCACAGTGAATCTCCTCCTGACTGTGATGGAAGGCAAAGTCTTATCTCTCCCCTGCACTCCTCATTCTCCTCCCGATGTCAGAGTCAAAGCCCCCGGCGGGCGATGGTAAGTGTCCCGCGGCCATTAAAGTCGCGTCGGGCGATGCAAGGCCGTGCTCCGGGTCTTGGTGTTGGAGCCCCCGGCGTGCGCTAGCAAGTCCCGCGGCCATTTAAAGCCGCGCCGGGCGATGTAAGGCCCCGCTCCAGGTAATTTTCAACCCCGCAACTCGGGCGGGAGAAGTCGCCGTTGCGGAAGCCCCTAAAAGCGGTCTCCCAGCAGGGACCCGCGGGCTCCCGGTGTTACTGTCCACCAGACCTGCGGTTGGAGCTTCCGAATCTCCGGGGTCGGGTCGCAGCAGCGCGCCACCACAGCTCCTCCCGCTCCGAACTCGGCCAGCTCCGCGATGGTGGGCAAGTCCGCAGTCTCCGCGACTGGAGCCCCAGGTCGTTCCGGTTGGAGGCCTCTCCACCGTGCTAGGCCCCAACGACAACGGAGACCCGACAGAGAAAAGGTCGGGTTCTCCGTGCAGGGGAAAGATTTTTAAAGTCCCCCCCCCCCACACACATACCCAGTTTAAAAAAGCACTATAAACTACATTCAAACGAGACAAAAAATATAAAATGACAGACGGACTGCAGAGGCCGCTACGACGTGAGTCGCGCCGCCCACCCAAGACCAACGCTCTCCAACGCTGAATCCAACTTACATTCGATCCACAAGCTCTAATGATTTTGGACCATTCCTCCTGGTTGACCTTACAGGTCCACGTACCTTTACTGAAGTCCATTACCTTACATTGACTATGTTGGTCTCATCAATATATTTTATTAGTCATATGTTCCCTCTTTCTCACTCATGTGCTCTCTCTCTCTCTTTATCTCGCACACTCACACCCTGCCCCTTCACGCTCACGTCTCCCTCTCTCACACATGCTCCCTCTCTCTCACACTCACACGCTTCCCCTTCTCTCTCTCTCACACACAAGTTCCCTTTCGCACATACCCTCAACACACGCCCCTCTCTCACACATACACTTACCTTTCTCTTTCTATCCCTCTTTCAGACACTCCACCTCTTTCTCACACACACACACAGGCTCTCTTTCTCACACACTTGCCCAATCCATGTCTATCTCACACGCTCCTCTCTCTCACACACACATTCCTTCTCATACTTCCATGCTCCCCATCTCTCCTTTCTCTCTCTCAATCTCTCTCTCTCTCTCTCTCACACATGTTCTCACACATCTTTATTTGTGTGCTGCATTGCAAGTCAAATTTCACTACACCAATTGGTGTATGTGATAATAAATGTCCTTTGTCCTTTGTTCCCTCACTCACACTTACATACTCCCTCTTTCTCTCCTTTCTCTTTCTCTCACTTTCCCTCTTTCCCACCCTCCATCACCCTGACAATCAATACGCATATCTCCTACTCTCTCTCTCACACACATTCTCTCTCTCTCTCTCTCTCTCTCTCTCCCTCTCTCTGCTCTCTAAAGGGCAAATTCTTATCCTTGCCCTGGCTCTGCTGGAGGCCGGTGCGTGTTTTGAGCCTCAGTTTATGATTTCTGCTTACCCTTCAGCCCATCGAGTCCTGGCAGCCCGTCCACGCCAAACGGAGCGTCTGCTCCGGGAAAGCCACTATCTCCGGGAATGCCCAAGTTGCCGGGAATTCCAGGCAATCCCTTCATCCCAGCGGGACCTGGGGGCCCACGGTCACCTCGACCTCCGATGTACCCCTGAGGACCTGCAACCAAAGAGCCGATTAGCTGGGAGCAAGGAGGGTGAGGAGGGTGAGGAGGGGGGAGAGTGATAATTGGGATGGGGATGGGGGTGGGGGGGGGGGGGACAACAAAGAGGGAGGGTGAGGAGGGGAGAGAGAAGGGGAGGAGCGGAAAAGGAGATAATATAAAGGACGTCTGAGACTAAAAGCGGGGAAGACAGGTGGAGGTGGTGGAGGAAGGTTAGAGAGAGTGGGAGGAGGGCACAGAGGGGAGAGAAAGGAGGAGGTGGAGGAGGGAAGGGAGAGGGGGACTGGGACGAGGAGGAGGGAAAGGAGTAAAGGATAGGAGAGGAGGATGGTGTGTACGGGAGGGGGTTAAAGATAGGAGAGAGGAAAGGAAGGTGGGAGGTAAGAGGGGAATGGGAGGGAAAGAGGGGAAGGTGAAAGAGGAGCGGTGTGGAGGGGGGGGGGAGGCGTGGTAGAGGGGAAGGGAAAGGGAAGTAGAGGGGATGGGAGAAAGGAGGAGAAGGGGATGGAATAAGGAGCAGGGATGGATGAGCAGCAATGGGAAGGTGCTGGGGACAGCGGCGAGGAGAGAGGTGAGGAGCGGGATACAGCACTGGCGAGGAACTGGTTTGGGGAATAGAGAATGGTTGCCGGGGAGACCTGTGTTCTGGGCAACTCCAGCTTGTGAGATGCAGAGAGAGATTGGAAGTGACTGCCTCTGCAGCCTTGAGCCCATGGATCTCAGGAGGAGACATTCACTTCCCAATATCAGAGCCCATCCTTGACTCCAGCCAGTAAGCAAGGCAAACCCTGGGTTGAACTGGGGCCTGTGGGCCTCTGTGCGATGGGTTAGGGTCAGGGTTTGCGTCAGGGTCAGATGTCAGGGGTCAGGCTGTACAGGGTTTCCACAGGGACAGGAAACCAACTCCTCAGGGCAGCACAGTGTCGCTGCTTTACAGCGCCAGAGACACGGGTTCAATCCTGACTATGGGTGCTGTCTGTATGGAGTTTGCATGTTCTCCTCATGACTGCGTGGGTTTTCTCTGGGTGCTCCGGTTTCCTCCCACACTCCCAAGACGTACAGGTTTGTGGGTTAATTGGTTTCGATAAAATTGTAAATTGTCCCTAGTGCATAGGGTAGTGTTGGCGTACGGGGATCGCTGGTCGGCGTGGGTTCGGTGGGCTAAAGGACCTGTTTCCGCGCTGTATCTCTAAACTAAATCAAACAATCAAGCCGTCCACAGTGTACAGATAAAGAATAAAGGGTACAGTATTTAGTGCAAGATATAACACTGAGGTCTGACAAAGCCCGATTAGTTCAGAGGTCTTCAATGATGTAGATGGAAGGTCAGTAGCGCACGTTAGCCGATGACAGGATCGTTCATTTGCTGGAGTCTGGGGGCCGAAGGGCCTGTTTCCGTACTTTATCTCTAAACGAAACTAAAGTAAAAAGACAGGGGTGTCAGGTGCCGGATGTTCCCACTGTGTAGCGGGGTGGGGCCTGTCCACAGTTTTTCGGAGAGTGCCGATCGCTGGGACTCTGCGCTCCCCAATCCCGACGGCGCGGATGTGTACGTACCCGTGGGTCCGGATGGTCCTGGCACTCCCGGGAAGCCGGGCAGTCCCGATGCCCCTGCACCCCTGGACTGTCCCTCTGCTCCGGGGAATCCGGCAGGGCCGGGCAGGCCTGCCTGACCACGCTCGCCCTTCGTTCCCGGCGTTCCCGGAGCTCCGTCCAATCCTGCGGAAGAGAGAGCCCGGTAAACACAAACATAAAGCCTCACTCCCACGGTCTGGCACAGGTCAGTCTGGCACAGGTCAGTCTGGCGCTGGTCACTCCCGCATTGGTTACTCCCACACCGGTTATTCTTCCACCTATCATTCCCACACCCGTCACTCCATCAGCCATCATTCCCACACTGATCACTCCATCACTGGTCACTCCTGCACCGGTCCCTCCTTACTTGAGTTTAGAAGGATGAGGGGGTTTCTTATAGAAACATATAAAATTATAAAAGGACTGGCCAAGCTAGATGCAGGAAAGTTTTTCCCAATGTTGGGCGAGTCCAGAACCAGGGGCCACAGTCTTAGAATAAAGGGGAGGCCATTTAAGACTGTGGTGAGAAAATACTTTTTCACCCAGAGAGTTGTGAATTTGTGGAATTCTCTGCAAAAAGGCAGTGGAGGCCAATTCACTGGATGAATTTAAAAGAGAGTTAGAGCTCGAGGGATGGATTTAAGAGAGAGTTAGATAGAGCCCTAGGGGCTAGTGGAATCAAGGGATATGGGGAGAAGGCAGGCTATTGATTGGGGACGATCAGCCTTGATCACAATGAATGCCGAAGGGCCGAATGGACTCCTCCTGCACCTATTTTCTATGTTTCTATGTTTCCCCAACGGTCAGTCTGGCAAAGGTCAGTCTGACACCAGTCTGTACCATATGGGTTAGTCCTGCACCATAATTTCCTAACTGGTCAATCCCACAGCAGTCAGTCCCACACCGATCCCTCCCACACTGATCCCTCCCACACTGGTCACTCCCACACTGGTCACTCCCACACCAGTCACTCTCACACCGGTCACTCCCACACCGGTCACTCCCACACTGGACACTCCCACACTGGTCACTCCCACACCGGTCACTCCCACACCGGTCACTCCCACACTGGTCACTCCCACACTGGTCACTCCCACACTGGTCACTCTCACACCGGTCACTCCAACACTGGTCACTCCCACACTGGTCACTCCCACACTGGTCACTCCCACACTGGTCACTCCCACTGGTCACTCCCACACTGGACACTCCCACACTGGTCACTCCCACACCGGTCACTCCCACACCGGTCACTCCCACACCGGCCACTCCCACTCCAGTAACTCCCACTCCAGTAACTCCCACACCGGACACTCCCACACCGGACACTCCCACACTGGTCACTCCCACACTGGTCACTCTCACACCGGTCACTCCCACACCGGTCACTCCCACACTGGACACTCCCACACTGGACACTCCCACACTGGTCACTCCCACACGGGTCACTCCCACACTGGTCACTCCCACACTGGACACTCCCACACTGGACACTCCCACACTGGTCACTCCCACACGGGTCACTCCCACACTGGTCACTCCCACACTGGTCACTCCCACACTGGTCACTCCCACACTGGACACTCCCACACTGGACACTCCCACACTGGTCACTCCCACACTGGTCACTCCCACACTGGTCACTCCCACACTGGTCACTCCCACACCGGTCACTCCCACACTGGTCACTCCCACACTGGTCACTCCCACACTGGTCACTCCCACTCCAGTAACTCCCACTCCAGTAACTCCGACACTGGACACTCCCACACTGGACACTCCCACACTGGACACTCCCACACTGGACACTCCCACACTGGTCACTCCCACTCCAGTAACTCCCACACTGGTTACTCCCACACTGGTCAGTATTAACCTTGTCTGCCTCTCTCTGAGGCTATGAAACTCTTCCGAATGCTGGTGTCGCAGAGCGGGAGAGAGAACAAACACGATGGTCCGACCCTCACCTTGTAGACCATGCACATCTGCGTCTCCAGCACTTCCTTTGGCTCCAGGCCGCCCCTGGTTGCCGGGCTCACCCTGGATGCCGGGCAGCGCTCCGGTTGCTTCACCAGGCCAACCTCTAGCTCCCTGTGGGCCTGGCTCTCCGTCCCTTCCCTGCAGGCCTGACTCCGCAGGGCGCCCGGACCTACCAGCCACTCCCTTCTGGCCACGGGGCCCGATGAAACCTGCGGGCGAGAGAGAGAGCGAGAGAGAATGAGGAATAGGTTCCAACCTGCTGCTTCAACGTTCACTGCCAACACACACCCTCCCTTCACACGGCTGTGCCGCCAGATTCTGCTCCATTGTGTAAGAAGGAACTGCAGATGCTGGTCTACACCAAAGATAGACACAAAATGCTGGAGTAACTCAGCAGGTCAGGCACCATCTCTGGAGACATGGAAATAGGTGATGTTTTGAGTCGAGACTCTTCATCAGACTAGGAGTCAGGGAGGAAGACACTGGAGGTGTCAGAAGGTACAGAACAAAGCAGAGACTGCATCGCTGACTCAGGAAAGGTGGAGCCCACAATGGTCCATTGTTGGCTGGGGATGAGGTGATAACGGAGGAATACAAGCGGTGACCTTCGTGTTTCGTTACAATAATAAACCTACACCTATGGAGGGACGCATCAAATAGCCTGGACTGACCACTAGAGGCCAGCGGGGTGACACATGAAGCTGATCTGGAAGAAGGAGAAGTTGAAGAGAGTCCTACAGCTCAGGGACTGTTGGCAGCCGTAGTTGGTGACTATCGATGAGCAGTGAGGGAAATAGGGGAAGGAGCCAGATATAGAGGAATGCAGACAGATTGAAGGGATTGCAGCATTGGAGAAGGTTACATGGATGTGGAGGAGCATGGTGACAGGCATGAGTTGTCGAGTCATGCAGCATGGAAAAAGGCTGTTCGGCCCATCTTGTCTGCACTGACCCATCAGAGAGTTTTCAGCGAGGTTTTGAAATGTGATGCAGAACAGTGCCTGACACGGAGGGATTTCCCCCACTTCAATCCCCGTCTCAGTCACTGAGCCATCACTCATGGATACTTATAGGGCAGATGGAAGGCCATTCAGCCCACTGATCTGCAGCCTCGTGCTACACATGGAGGATATTTTATTGGTCTGACCTTCCAGGATTAGACTATCCAGGCTCAGGCTCAGACAGTGAGGGGCAATGCCAGATTGTATCATTATGTCTTAATAAGGTAGACAGTCAGAACCTATTTCCCAGACTGAAAATGTCCAACGTTAGATGGCATAGCTACTGTATGAGGCGAGGTGGAAAGTTTAATGGAGATGTGCAGGGCAAGTTTTTTTACACAGAGAGGGGTGGGGGCTTGGAATGTGCTGCTAGGGGTGATGGTGGAGGCAGATATGAGAGTGACATTTAAGAGGCTTTTGAATAGGTATGTGGAAGTGGAAGGAATGGATGGATATGGATCTTGTACAGGCAGATTAGATTAGTTTAACATGGCATTATGTTCGTCACAGACATTGAGTGCCAAAGGGCCTGTTTCTGTGCTGTTCTATGTTCTATCATCAGCAGTGTCTAGGAGGAGCTACTTGCTCATGCTGTGCTTGATCTCAAAACACAGGCTCCTGTTTCCATGTAATATGCCGAGGGGCAGCATTGCCTTGACTTTTGTTGTTGCTGCTCCGAGATACAGCTACAAATTGTTCTTTCAGAATACCTGCTGGTCCAGGAATTCCTGGTCCCATCTGTCCGATGAATCCTTTCTGTCCTGGATATCCTCTCCTTGATACTCCTGGTAATCCCTGCTGCCCTTTGGCACCTAGAACGGGACAGTCCATTGTACGTTAGTGACCCACAGAATGCAACCTCCACTGGTGTTCCCCACAGTTTTTTTTAGACAAGAGGATAGTCCACTCCACTTGGCCGTACCTGACACTCCTGGTGCACCCGCCGCTCCCTGCTGCCCCTTCAGCCCTGGGCTCCCACAACGAACACCTGTGAAGATCAGTATTAAAAGGGTCAATGGCCGAGCCAATCTCCATAAATAAAAATCATCATCGAATGTAGACACAAAATGCTGGAATAAGTCAACGGGTCAGGCAGCATCGCTGGAGAAAATGGATAGGTGACATTTCGGGTCAGGACTCTTTTTCAGACATTGTAAGGGTGTTGGGGGGGGGGGGGGGGGGGGGAAGGGACTGGAAGCAAGAAAAGACCAGGACCCAAATCTTGGCCCACAACAGATGACATAGAAACATTGAAAATAGGTACAGGAGTAGGCCATTCGGCCCTTCGAGCCAGCACCTCCATTCATGGCTGATCACCCGACTCAGTATCCTGTACCTGCCTTCTCTCCTGCTCTGCACCGGGACCCCATGAGTGCACTCACTGTTCCACACCAGGTCCACATGACTGGACACTAATAGAAACATAGAGAATAGGTGCAGGAGTAGGCCATTCGGCCCTTCGAGCCTGCACCACCATTCAATATGATCATGGCTGATCATTCAACTCAGTATCCTGTACCTGCCTTCTCTCCATACCCCCTGATACCTTTAGCCACAAGGGCCACATCTAACTCCTTCTTAAATATAGCCAATGAACTGGCCTCAACTACCTTCTGTGGCAGAGAATTCCAGAGATTCACCACTGTGTGAAAAATGTTTTTATCATCTCGGTCCTAAAAGATTTCCCCCTTATCCTTAAACTGTGACCCCTTGTTCTGGACTTCCCCAACATCGGGAACAATCTTCCCGCATCTAGCCTGTCCAACCCCTTAAGAATTTTGTAAGTTTCTATAAGATCCCCCCTCAATCTGGACCTCAGGCAGGAAGGTTCCCTGACTGGCTGATTGTTGGTTAAGGCCAGAGGGATACATCGTTGTAAACTGTGGATAGACACAAAATGCTGGAGTAACTCAGCGGGACAGGCAGCATCTCTGGAGAGAAGAAATGGATGACGTTTCGGGTCAAGACCATTCTTTAAACTGTGTAGCTGTTTAACGGACGTTCCGTGTTGGAAAGAGGGGCAAGGGAAGAGGGAGGGGAGTGTTTGTAGAAGTTATCTAAAAGTAAAGAAATCAACGTTCATACCACTGGATTGTAAGCTACCCAAAATAAATGTGAGGTGCTGTTCTTCCACTTTGTGCGTGGACTCACTCTGACAATGGAGGTCCAGGACAGAAAGGCCACTATGGGAATAGGGAGTTTAAGAAGGAACTGCAGATACTGGAAAATCGAAGGTACACCAAAAAGCTGGAGAAACTCAGTGGAATAGGGAGGTCAGGTTGGCAACCGGGAGATCCAGCAGACTGAGTGTAAGTGTTCAACGAAACAGCCATGATTGCAAATCATTATCGGAGCCCTGTTTTAAGTAAACTCCAAACATAAACACGTTTTATGGGTGCAGCTAAATTGTTGCTTGTGGCCTGGGCATCATCAGCATCTATAGCCCATCCTTAAATGCCTTCACCTCGGTTCCATCACAGAAGAGCTGTGATGGGCTCATGAGCCGGGGATTTTTGCGGATTCCCAGAGGTGCTTCCGGGAATGAGGACCGACTCAAAGGTTTGGAACCATGTGCTCTCTGGCTCCACACCTGTCGCTAGGTAAATGCCCAAAGAGTGCAGTTAGTGTTACATTTTTATTGTGTATTGTGTGTTCTTTATCATTGTACCGCTGCCGGCAAATTCATTTCACTTGCACTTTATGTGCAATGTGACGAATAAAACTGTATTGTATTGTATAGTATAGATACAGATACAGACAGTCAGAGCTACAGCATGGAAAGAGGTCCTTTGGCCCATCGAGTCCATCGACCACCCCATCGTACACTAGTTCTATGTTATCCCAGTTTCTCATCCTACACACTAGTGGAAATTTACACAAGACAATTAACCTACAAACCTGCCTGCCTTTGGGATGTGGGGGAAAACCGGAGCACCCGGAGACAACTCGTTAAAATGTATTTTAAATGTTGCTGTAGTACCTGCCTCAACTGCCTCCTCTGGTAGCTCATTCCATACACCCAGGTTAACAGGTTCCATCAAGACACCCAGTTTGGGGACAGGGTGAAAAGGGTTCCTATTAAATCTTCCCCCTTTCATCTTGAACCCATGTCCTCTCGTTCTTGAATAAACCTGTGTCTCCTGGTTCTTGCAGGCAAACTGTCCCCAAACTGGGTGTCTTGATGGAACCTGTTAACCTTTCTCAATAAAGTTTTCTACCCATTATGTATGGGGCAAGAATTATCTTGTAATTCCTTTTATTCTATTACCAGAATAAGCATATTTAGTGAGTTTAATAATGTTTAATTACTGTGTTTTGTTGCGTTGTTATGCCTAGAAAAGGACTGGTTTATCATGTTTGATAAATGTATAGTATGTCCTGTAGAGGGCGCTCCTGAACACCGCGCGATAGGTAGTGCTGTAAAAAACATGGAGTCGGAGAAACATGGAGCTAGCTGTGGTGTCACACGGTTTTCTTACCGTGTCGGACCGTGTTTTATCATTTCTGACAGTGCATGTAAGTTTCGGACATGTTTGGAAATAAATCAGTGTTTGTTTAACTTGACCACGGAGTCAAGTGGATCAATGGAATTACGGTACATCGGTACGACTCGCGTAGGCCGTGATTAGCAACTCGTTCATTCTGCCGTAACACATTATCTTTCTCTCCCCTGGCAAGTAAGCCACATACCTAGACTTAATCCCAAATTCAGAAGTTACACCCAGTCACTCATGACTGGAACGTCACCTATTTCCTTCACAACCATTTCTGTATCGCTAGGCAGAACTCACTTCCCTCTTCGAAACCATATGATGGAGGGTCTATTATCTAACCTGAAGAGATACGATCGTTGATCTATAACGGCAGAAGATTGTCTATGACAAAATGCAGAAACAAAGAACAAAGATGCTGGTTAATGCACAAAAGGGCACAAGGTGCTGAAGTAGGCCAGCGGGTCAGGCATCTCTGGCAAACATGGATGTGAACAAGGACATGTCTTGACCAGAAACTACCTGTCCATGTTCTCCAGAGAAGCTGCCTGATCCACCGAGTTACGCCAGCACTTTGTGTCCTTTCACGACACAGCATTTGGATGTTGAGTAGTGTTGAGTACAAAAGGCAAAGTCAATCAATGGTTTACCTGTTGGGAAACCTCTGTGGCCTGTTGCCGATGGTTCATGCTCCTCGACGCACTCACCTGCCAAACAGACAAGACAAATACAGACGTGAATTACATCGACCCATCAGTAATGCTGGTCATTATAATCTGAAACATTCGCAGGTTTAGAACTGGAAGTGTCTTTCACGTTCCTTGGAATGTCTAGAACCTCTGTCTCATCTCCTCCGCGGCTGAGGAGTAACCATGAGCCCTGTTTGTAACTTTAAATCCGCCTGGGAGAAGTGGGGAAATTAATTTAGTTCCTTCCTACCCAATTAATTAAACATATCTGGAGATTCTGTGGCAGAAGTGTTGAGCTATGGAGCCTGTGTGTGTGTGTCCTATTCACATATCACCCGCTCACCCTCCTGCTCTCAATGACCAATGTTAGCTCTGCTTAGAGAACACATGTTCTATGTTTCCAACACCGATCAGCATATTCTCATTCCTATTCTCAAATCACTCCGTTTCCACAAACCTGGTTGTGACCTGTGCCCGCGACCTTCACCTGGAGCAGCTGGCCAAAAATGGGAGAGAGTAAGACGTCATCAATGGAAGGCTGACGAGAATGGAAAGGTGGAGGCTAGAGGAGGTGGGGTGTGTGGTCTATGGGAAATGGGGTGGGACTCTGAGGAGATAGGATGGGGTGTGGGGACTGGAAGAGATGAGAAGGGCCTTGGGGTTTGCATGGGATGGGAAGGGATGTGAGGTTTAGATGAGACAGGGAGTGGTGTGGGGATGGGAGATGAGGAAGAGTGTGGGAGATGGGCAGGGGTTTGGGGTTTGGAGGAGCCCTCATCCAAATCATTAATATACAACGTGAAGAGTAGGGGCCCCAGCACTCCGCTAGTTACTGGTGGCCAACCAGAAAAAGTCCCCTTTATTCCCACTATGCCTTCTGCCATTCAGCCAATCTTCTATCTATGCTAGTGTCTTCCCTCTAATACCATGGGTTTCATCCCCTTTAGCAGTCTCATGTGTGGCACCTTATCAAAGGCCTTCTGAATATCCAAGTAGAACATCACCCACTGACTTTCCTTTGTATATCCTGCCATTTATTTCCTCAAAGAACTCCAACAGGTTCATCAGGCAAGATCTCCTCATGCTGACTTCAGCCTATTTTATCGTGCGCTTCTAAGTCCTTGAAAACCTTAATCTTTTATAATGGACTCGTAACATTTTTAGTGTTCATTAAATATTGACTCTATGAAGTCAGGCTAACCTTCTGCTGGTGGGATGTGCCTCTCTCCACCAACTGCCCGACCATGGAGTCCTCACAAAGGGCGACCCTTCCCAGTTACTCGACGGTTCACTGAACGCTCAGAGCACCGCAGCCTCACGCCCGACAGTGGAACCTACCTGGATCACCAGGTGAGCCTTGAGCTCCTGGGATTCCTGCGACACCGTCAATTCCAAAGTCTCCGGGCAGCCCGGGTTTGCCGTTAGGCCCTCGGAAACCCAGGCCCGGCAACCCCGACGGTCCGGGGAAGCCCTTCTGACCAGGGATTCCTGGGAATCCTGGATCACCGGGGGAACCTTTCTGAGCATCGCCCTGAAACACAAGACATGCGATTGGAGAAAGGAAGAGATAGATGCCTGGCACTTCGCCAACCGCGTCGCATTTCTGTAGCGCCTGTAACACTGACGAACGGTCTCGGCCGTTCACGGGGATGATCACCATCTCACCTCTCAGGCTGGATGGGGGTAAAACTGGGACCAGGTGGATTTTTAGGAGCAGAAAGGCAGGGGATGGGGCAGGGAGGGAAGTCCATGGTCCTGTCATTTGAGGGCAGTAGATGCTAAGGATGAGCAAAGAGCCAGGACTGAGATACTGAGCAACACTGGCTTGGGACACAGACCCTCTTTCAAGCTCCTGCTCCAAGAAAACCTTTAGAGGGCCGCACAGCACAGTGGACAGCCCAACACCTCTACAATAATGGCCCTCTCTCAGTGGGGGAGGGAAGCCCAGCATGGCGGTGCCCCAGGAGGAATGATCCAGTAGGAAAGTAGGAAAGACATTCTTGCCATAGAGGGAGTACAGAGAAGGTTCACCAGACTGATTCCTTGTATGTCAGGACTTTCATATGAAGAAAGACAGGATACTCGGTTTGTACTCGCTAGAATTTAGAAGATTGAGGGGGGGATCTTATAGAAACTTACAAAATTCTTAAGGGGTTGGACAGGCTAGATGCAGGAAGATTGTTCCCGATGTTGGGGAAGTCCAGAACAAGGGGTCACAGTTTAAGGATAAGGGGGAAATCTTTTAGGACCGAGATGAGAAAAACATTTTTCACGCAGAGAGTGGTGAATCTCTGGAATTCTCTGCCACAGAAGGTAGTTGATGCCAGTTCATTGGCTATATTTAAGAAGGAGTTAGATGTGGCCCTTGTGGCTAAAGGTATCAGGGGGTATGGAGAGAAGGCAGGTACAGGATACTGAGTTGAATGATCAGCCATATAACCATATAACCATATAACAATTACAGCACGGAAACAGGCCATCTCGACCCTTCTAGTCCGTGCCGAACACGTATTCTCCCCTAGTCCCATACACCTGCGTTCAGACCATAACCCTCCATTCCTTTCCCGTCCATATAACTATCCAATTTATTTTTAAATGATAAAAACGAACCTGCCTCCACCACCTTCACTGGAAGCTCATTCCACACAGCCACCACTCTCTGAGTAAAGAAGTTCCCCCTCATGTTACCCCTAAACTTCTGTCCCTTAATTCTCAAGTCATGTCCCCTTGTTTGAATCTTCCCTACTCTCAGTGGGAAAAGCTTATCCACGTCAACTCTGTCTATCTCTCTCATCATTTTAAAGACCTCTATCAAGTCCCCCCTTAACCTTCTGCGCTCCAAAGAATAAAGCCCTAACTTGTTCAACCTTTCTCTGTAACTTAGTTGCTGAAACCCAGGCAACATTCTAGCAAATCTCCTCTGTACTCTCTCTATTTTGTTGACATCCTTCCTATAATTAGGCGACCAAAATTGTACACCATACTCCAGAATTGGCCTCACCAATGCCTTGTACAATTTTAACATTACATCCCAACTTCTATACTCAATGCTCTGATTTATAAAGGCCAGCACACCAAAAGCTTTCTTTACCACCCTATCTACATGAGATTCCACTTTCAGGGAACTGTGCACAGTTATTCCCAGATCCCTCTGTTCACCTGCATTCTTCAATTCCCTACCATTTACCATGTACGTCCTATTTTGATTTGTCCTGCCAAGATGTAGCACCTCACACTTATCAGCATTAAACTCCATCTGCCATCTTTCAGCCCACTCTTCCAACTGGCATAAATCTCTCTGTAGACTTTGAAAATCTACTTCATTATCCACAACCCCACCTATCTTAGTATCATCTGCATACTTACTAATCCAATTTACCACACCATCATCCAGATCATTGATGTACATGACAAACAACAGTGGACCCAACACAGATCCCTGTGGCACCTGTGGCACATGATCATATTGAATGGTGGTGCAGGCTCGAAGGGCCGAATGGCCTACTCCTGCACCTATTTTCTATGTTTCTATGAGTGTCCAGTCATGTGGACCTGGTGTGGAACAGTGAGTGCACTCGTGGGGTCCCAGTGCGGAGCAGGGGAGGGCTGTGAGTGTACTCATAGAGCCCTGGAACAGAGCCCAGCGCTGGGGTTGATTATACTCACGTGACGTCCTTGCCGGCCCTGCTCGCCTCGTTTGCCATTCAGTCCCGGGATCCCTGGCTGTCCGGGAGCTCCACCTTGACCCTGGTCTCCCTCGTCGCCTTTAGAACCTTCGCCAACAAATAACACCTCACACCTTAGTCATTGAAACATTAACTCAGTTTCTCTCATAGCGCAATAGCCTGACCCAGGGGCAGAAGAAGGCCATTCAGCCCCTCTAGTCAGCACCACCGTTCAACAGGATCACTGTTAGGCTACTACCTCAGCCCATTTGCCTGCACCATCCCCTTAACCCCTGGATTCCTACATCTCGATCTACTCATGAATCCTATCAGCAGCCCACACATGCCAGGTCATGTCCCGTTCAGTTTGAGTTTAGTTTAGAGATACAGCGCGGAAACAGACCATTCGACCCACCGAGTCTGTACAGCCAGCCCCCGTAGTCGGAATCGAACCCGGGTCGGAGTTTGTACGTTCTCCTTGTGACTGCGTGGGTTCTCTCCGAGATCTCCGGTTTCCTCCCGCACTTCAAAGACGTACAGGTTTGTAGGTTAATGAGCTTGGTGTATGTCTAAGGATATTGTCCCTAGTGGTGGCCGACTAGGAAAAGGGGAGATGCAGCGAGACCTGGGTGTCATGGTACACCAGTCATTGAAAGTAGGCATGCAGGTGCAGCAGGCAGTGAAGAAAGCGAATGGTATGTTAGCTTTCATAGCAAAAGGATTTGAGTATAGGAGCAGGGAGGTTCTACTGCAGTTGTACAGGGTCTTGGTGAGACCACACCTGGAGTATTGCGTACAGTTTTGGTCTCCAAATCTGAGGAAGGACATTATTGCCATAGAGGGAGTGCAGAGAAGGTTCACCAGACTGATTCCTGGGATGTCAGGACTGTCTTATGAAGAAAGACTGGATAGACTTGGTTTATACTCTCTAGAATTTAGGAGATTGAGAGGGGATCTTATAGAAACTTACAAAATTCTTAAGGGGTTGGACAGGCTAGATGCAGGAAGATTGCTCCCGATGTTGGGGAAGTCCAGGACAAGGGGTCACAGCTTAAGGATAAGGGGGAAATCCTTTAAAACCGAGATGAGAAGAACTTTTTTCACACAGAGAGTGGTGAATCTCTGGAACTCTCTGCCACAGAGGGTAGTCGAGGCCAGTTCATTGGCTATATTTAAGAGGGAGTTAGATGTGGCACTTGTGGCTAAGGGGATCAGAGGGTATGGAGAGAAGGCAGGTACGGGATACTGAGTTGGATGATCAGCCATGATCATATTGATTGGCGGTGCAGGCTCGAAGGGCCGAATGGCCTACTCCTGCACCTAATTTCTATGTTTCTATGTGTGTAGGATAGTGTTGATGCGCGGAAATCGCTGGTCGGCGCGGACTCGGTGGGTCGAAGGGCCTGTTTCTGCGCTATATCTCTAAACTCAACGGGAGATGACCTGGCCGAGATTTGTGTGGTCTGCTGATGGGATTCATGGGCAGTGGATGTAGAGTCCCCTGGCCCACTAAACCATCAAACACTCATTTACACAGATTCTAAAATTATCCCATTTGTGATCTCCCCTCCATCAGTTAGGGTGCAGTCCTGATTTTCCAGCCTACCACATTGCGGTCATTGGACATTTTCTTTGGAGCTGTCACGCTGAATTTCCTGAGATACTATATTCTGCACACTGATATATTTCACTTTGCCTTACCATTTGTATTTGTGTAGGGCTTGATTGTATTCATGTATAATATTATCTGATTTGATTAGATAGCATGCAAACAAAAGATTTCCGCTGTATCTCGGTACAGGTGACCGTACTCGGCATGGTGGCGCTACGGCAGAGTTACTGCCTTACAGCGCCAGAGACCCGGGTTCGATCCTGGCTACTGGTGCTGTCTGTACAGAGATTGTACAGTACGTACTCCCTGCGACCTGTGTGGGCTTTCTCCAGGTACCCCGGTTTTCTCCTACATTCCAAAGACGTGCAGGTTTGCAGGTTAATTGGCTTCTGTAAATTGTCCCTAGTGTGTATAGTAGAATAAAGGGCCTGTCCCACCAGCATATGACTCCATGCGGCAAGCGCGACCTAACGTGGTCGCTTGAGCCGTACGGCCTCGCGGGGCCGGTCCCACTTCGATCGCCGGAGCCGTATGGAGTTGTGCGGAGCTGGTCCCGACATCGCACGGGGCTCCGAAAAACTGAGTGTTCAAAAATTCCGCGCGGCAACGGCCTGCCGGCCCGCAGTCGCCTCGACGCCGGACGCACTGTCTTGACGCCGTACGTCACGCGCGAACGTCCCGCGGACTTCGCTCGAACTTCACGTCACTAACTCGACCTCCGCGCGGCCCCCGCTTCCGGTTTGGTCGCGCTTGCCGCATGCAGTCGCATGCTCGTGGGACAGGCCCTTAAGTGTATGAGTGTTCGCTGGTCGATGTAGGCTCGGTGGGCCGAAGGGCCTGTTTCCGCGCTATATCTCTAAGCTAAGCTAAGCTAAACGAAACTAAGCGAAACTAATAAACCATAGCAATACCTGTTTAGAACAGCTCATCATTTCTCAAGAGCTCCCCTTCATGTTGTTCCTTACCACACAGGTACCTCCTGTTACAATGACAGTCCCACCCCTCTGCCTACCTATCTCCCGATCCTAATCTCCATCTTTCCTATCTCCAGCCCTCCCTCACCTACCCTCCCAAATGTGCTCCTCTCCCCCACTCAGATGTCCTCCATCAACCATCCCACCTTCTCCCATTCTCCTTCCTCTCCTCCCAACCCCAACGCCAGCGCTCCCTCTGGCCGCGACTCAGTCTCCGCTGCCTCAAGTGAGTACCTTTGATGTTGATAGTAGGGACGAAGATGGATTCGCCTTTCTGCCCCTTCCGACCGGTATCTCCAGTGGTCCCAGCCTCTCCCTGTGGGAAAATCAAGCAGCAGCTCGTCACACTGCAATCTCTTGTCAGACGTAGAGAGAGATTCTGGGAAAACTCGACAGTTTGCTAAGCCCCCGCAGCCAGCAAAGGGCAAAGGTCACGACTTGATTAGCATGGCACATTGGCCAAAGTACCAAACCATCAGGGTCAAAAGGTCGAAGGGGCCAATGTTTAAGGGTAGGAGATTATTAGTGCAGTGGGATGGGGATGTGTAGAAATTTGAGTTACCCGTCTCTTGGCTGAGAAGGGATCAACGATGGGAAAAGGTGCTGACCTGCAATTAGCAAAGAGTGCCCTTACCTCTGAGGTGAAGGGTCACAGGGACAGGGGCCATTTTACACCACCAACTGAGGGCAATACAGCACCGTTGGGGAAGAAGCTGTGCACGAGGCAGTGCTAGGGGAGGGGGGCGGGGGGTGAGGGAAGGGGGGGGGGTTGCAGTCAGGAAGGGGGGTTTCAGAGGGCAGGGTTCAGACAGAGGTAGTGCAGGGGTGGGGGTGCAATGGATTTTTGTGCAATGGTTGACGAATGGGGATATGGGGTGGAGGGGCTGGGGTGCAGAGAAAGAGGGAGGGTCAGCATGGAGGGATAGGGAGGGGCAGCGGGGTCACCCTCTGACCCCTGGCCCTGCTCGAGACCCCATGGCCAGAGTGACCTCCGACCCTGCCGCGGTAACCCACTGGCGTCGGAAGCAGCGATACTCACGGGAAGGCCGGGGGCTCCATTCGGCCCATTGGGCCCTTCCTCCCCCAGCTGCCCTGCCGCGCCTGGGACCCCGGGAAAACCGGGCAGTCCAGCTGGTCCATGGAATCCAGGGGATCCCCTGCTGCTCGCGATGCAGGCACAGATCCCATCGTCACCTGTGGAGGGAAGGGAGGTCAGGGGAGGCTCAGTGACTAGGGGTGGTCAACGGGGAGAGAGAGGGAAGGGCAGTGGGGAGAGAGAGTGAGGGGAGAGTAAGAGGGAGGGTCAGGGGAGTGAAAGAGGGAGTTAGGGGAGAAAGAGGGACAGCATTAGCAGAGAGATTGGGAGAGCCAGCGGGGAGAGAGGGATTCATCGAGTGATAGAGTGATACAGTGTGGAAACAGGTCCTCGGCCCAACTTGCCCACACCGGCCAACACGTCTCAGCTACACTAGTCCCACCCGCCAGCCTTTGGTCCACATCCCTCCAAACCTGTCCTATCCATGTACCTTTCTAACTGCTTCTTAAATGTGGGGATAGTCCTAGTTTCAACTACCTCCTCTGGCAGCTTGTTCCATATACACTCCACCCTTTGTGTGAAAAAGTTACCTCTCAGACTCCTATTAAATCTTTTCCCTTTCACCTTAAACCTATGTCTTCTGGTCCTCGATTAAACCTACTCTGGGCAAGAGACTCTTTGCATGATTTAGACAATAGACAATAGACAATAGGTGCAGGAGTAGGCCATTTGACCCTTCGAGCCAGCACCGCCATTCAATGTGATCATGGCTGATCATCCCCAATCAGTATCCCGTTCCTGCCTTCTCCCCTTCTCCCCATATCCCCTGACTCTGCTATTTTTAAGAGCCCTATCTAGCTCTCTCTTGAAAGCATCCAGAGAACCTGCCTCCACCATCCTCTGAGGCAGTGAATTCCACAGACCCACCACTCTCTGTGAGAAAAAGTGTTTCCTCGTCTCCGTTCTAAATGGCTTACTCCGTATTCTTAAACTGTGGCCCCTGGTTCTGGACTCCCCCAACATCGGGAACATTTCCTGCCTCTAGCGTGTCCAAGCCCTTAACAATCTAATATGTTTCAATGAGATTCCCTCTCATCCTTCCAAACTCCAGAGTGTACAAGCCCAACCGCTCCATTCTCTCAGCATATGACAGTCCCGCCATCCCGGGAATTAACCTTATAAACCTACGCTGCACTCCCTCAATAGCGAGAATGTCCTTCCTCAAATTAGGGGACCAAAACTGCACACAATACTCCAGGTGTGGTCTCACTAGGGCTCTGTACAACTGCAGAAGGACCTCTTTGCTCCTATATTCGATGTACCTCTATTTGTACCTATATTCGATGTACCTCTATTTGTACCTATATTCGATGTACCTATATTTGATACACCTCTGTCAGATCACCCCTCATCCTCCAGCGCTGAGGAATGGGAGGGTCAGGGGGGAGAGAGAGGGAGAGTCAGGGGAGAGAGAGAGGGAGATGGTCATGGGAAAGAGAGAGGGAGAATCAGGGGACACAGCTAGGCTGTTGGGGGTTTGATTAGACGACCTCCCCCTGCTATTACCCCTCCTTACCTTTGTTTCCAGTTGCTCCCCTCTGACCGGGGTAGCCCTGTAGTCCTGATTCCCCTTGTTCACCGTAAAGCACTAGTAAAGAAGAGCAGAGAACATTGCCCATGTAAATGGGGAGGGTTGGGTTTGTTGCCATGCCCAGCGCTGGAGTGAGCGGCGCAGCGACTGACCTGCAGGGGACGCTGGTCCTGGAGGTCCAGGTAGGCCTGGCTGTCCCGGGTCTCCTGGGAACCCTATGGATCCGGGCTCTTCTGCCGGCCACCCCACTTCCCCCTGGAATCCTTTTGGTCCGGCGAATCCCGGTGTGCCGGGCAATCCCGGGCGGCCTGTGGATCAGGATGAGAGGGCCGAGAACATAAGGAACAGAAGATGAACACGCACACACACACATGTATACGGACACACACGCATGCATATCTCACCAACACACACCTATCACACACACACACGTATTTCACACACACACACACAGGCACGCATCTCTCACACAGACACACACATACACCAGACACACGCACCACACACGTCACACACACCACTCATAAACAAAGACACGCACATCTCTCACAAGCATGTCTCTCATACGCTGCCTCTGACACACACCACACACTTCTCTCACGCACACACCCAAAGCACACAACTCACTCACACACACATATCTCTCACACACATACATACACATACATGTTTCTCACACATAATTACATGCACACCGGTCTCGCACACTTGCACACACAGACACACACACCACACACACAGACACAAACCATTCACACACACACACACCCCAAACGCACGCCTCTCATGCGCACACAAATAGACATAGAAACATAGAAAATAGGTGCAGGAGGAGGCCATTTGGCCCTTCGAACCATTCACCGTCGTCTAGAATCAGTACTCCGTTCCTGCTTTCTCCCCATACCCCTTGATTCCGTTAGCTCTAAGAGCTATATCCAACTCTCTCTTGAATACATCCAGTGAATTGGCCTCCACTGCCTTCTGAGGAAGAGAATTCCATAGATTCACAACTCTCTGGGTGAAAAAGTTTTTCTTCATCTCATAGAAACATAGAAACATAGAAATTAGGTGCAGGAGTAGGCCATTCGGCCCTTCGAGCCTGCACCGCCATTCAATATGATTATGGCTGATCATCCAACTCAGTATCCCGTACCTGCCTTCTCTCCATATCCTCTGATCCCCTTAGCCACAAGGGCCACATCTAACTCCCTCTTAAATATAGCCAATGAACTGGCCTCGACTACCTTCTGTGGCAGGGAGTTCCAGAGATTCACTACTCTCTGTGTGAAAAAAGTTCTCCTCATCTCGGTTTTAAAGGATTTCCCCCTTATCCTTAAGCTGTGACCCCTTGTCCTGGACTTCCCCCAACATCGGGAGCAATCTTCCTGCATCTAGCCTGTCCAACCCCTTAAGAATTTTGTAAGTTTCTATAAGATCCCCTCTCAATCTCCTAAATTCTAGAGAGTATAAACCAAGTCTATCCAGTCTTTCTTCATAAGACAGTCCTTACATCCCAGGAATCAGTCTGGTGAACCTTCTCTGCACTCCCTCTATGGCAATATGTCCTTCCTCAGATTTGGAGACCAAAACTGTACGCAATACTCCAGGTGTGGTCTCACCAAGACCCTGTACAACTGCAGTAGAACCTCCCTGCTCCTATACTCAAATCCTTTTGCTATTGAAAGCTAACATACCATTCGCTTTCTTCACTGCCTGCTGCACCTGCATGCCCACTTTCAATGACTGGTGTACCATGACACCCAGGTCTCGCTGCATCTCCCCTTTTCCTAGTCGGCCACCATTTAGATAATAGTCTGCTTTCATGTTTTTGCCACCAAAATGGATAACCTCACATTTATCCACATTATACTGCATCTGCCAAACATTTTGCCCACTACCCCAGCCTATCCAAGTCACCTTGCAGTCTCCTAGCAATCCTCCTCACAGCTAACACTGCCCCCAAGCTTAGTGTCATCCGCAACTTGGAGATATTGCCTTCAATTCCCTCATCCAGATCATTAATATATATGTAAATAGCTGGGGGTCCCAGCACTGAGCCTTGCGGTACCCCCACTAGTCACATGCCTGCCATTGTGAAAGGGACCCGTTTACTCCTACTCTTTGCAAGATCTCAGTCCTAAATGGCCCACCACTTATTCTTAAACTGTGACCCCTGGTTCTGGACTCCCCCAACATCGGGAAAATGATTCCTGCATGTGTATGTCTCTCTCTCTCACAAACAGAAACACATAAGCACACACACATCTCACAATCAAACGTGTACAGACAAACGCACAAATATATACACACACACTTAATGTTCATCTTTTCAGATAAGCAGAGTGAATCATCTAATAATTAATATCTGCCTAGAACACTACTGTAGGGTTCGATTGCAGTTAAGGCAATGAAAATTGAATTTTAGGCATCGAGTAGACAAGATTAAATCCAACGACCAATTGGTCAGCTTTTTTCCTGCTGGATTCCCCTCGTTCTCCGAAATTTCCCAAAACTCTAAATAAAGTCTTTAAAAACTTTTATGATAACAAGACAACACCAGATAGAGAATAAGAGGTTGAGAGGAGAAGGCAAGAGGAGGTCAGTGAGAAGGGATGGTAGGAAGATGGGGAGAAACAGGAAGAATAGAATGAGGAGAGAGAGAAAGGGCGAGAAGGCCTGTGGAGTGGAAAGGGAGAAGATGGAGAGAACACGGAGGAAAGTGTGGGGTGGAGGGGAGGAAAATGTGATATAAGGTGCACGAGAGGGAAAAGAAGAGAGTAGGAAAATAAATAGGGAGGAGAGAGAGGGAACAGGAGAGAGTAGAGGGTAATGAAAGAGAGGAGTTTGTAGTCTTCTTCTTGCGCATGGCGTGCACAGCCTAACAGTTGTAAGACAACTTGTTCTATTTTGATCTTATTTGATTGGGCACGCCAGGTTAATTGCATTCGTTGAAACCAGGGCGGACCACGTGAAGGTGCAATCTCCCCACCACTTTGCAGAGGCAAGGGGGTTGGAGAGGCAGCAGGGAGAAGAACAAAGGATGGGAGCGAAACACAAAAGTAAGATTTCAGTTTCGTACTGTCCAAATGTTCTAAAACCTCCAAAACATGGTCTTTAAAAATATTTCATGATAACAAGAGAATGACAGATAGAGAACAAGCAAGAGGAGAGGGCGAGCAAGGGCAATCGAGAGGGATGGAGAGAGGTGAGAGGAAACCATCAACTAAAATGAAATACATCGTAGCAAAGTGTGGTCATACATTTTGGTAGTAGGAATAAAGATGCAGACTATTTTCTAAATGGGGAGAGAATCCAGAAATCAGGAGGAGCAAACAGATTTGGGAGTGCTGGTGCAGATTCCCAAACAGTTAAGTTGCAAGTCCTTAGTATGGAAGACAAACACAATGGTAGCATTTATTTCAAGAGGACTAGAGTACAAAAACAGGGATGTAATGCCGAGGCACTATAAGGTGCTGGTCGGGCCGTATTTGTAGTATTGTGAACAATTTGGGGCCCCATATCTGAGGAATATGTGCTGGCTCTGGAGAGGGGCCAGAGGAGGTTTACAAGAATTATCCCAGGAATCAGTGGGTTAATATATGATGAGCATTTGACAGCAGTGGGCCTGTACTCACTGGAGTTTAGAAGGATGAAGGGAAGACCTCTGAAACTTGCCGAATAGTGAAAGGCTTGGATAGAGTGGATGTGGAGACGGTGTTTTCACTTGTGGGAGAGTTTAGGACTAGAGGTCACAGCCTCAGAATTAAAGGATGTTCCTTTAGGAAGGAGATGAGGAGAAATTTCTTTAGTCAGAGGGTGGTGAATCTGTGAAATTCTTGGCCATAGAAGGCTGTGGAGGTCAAGTCAATTAATATATTATTAAGGTAGAGATAGATAGATTCTCGATTAGTACAGATTTCAGGTGTTATGGGGGGAGGGCAGGAGAATGGGGTTAGGAGGGAGAGATAGATCAGCCATGATTGAAAGGCAGAGTAGACTTGATGGACCGAACGGCTTAATTCTGCTCCTCATACTTATGAACTTAGAGCGTAGCGTTGCGCGATGACATCACCGCCCGGCGTGCCGTTGCGTGATGACGTCACCGCCTGACGCCGTGCGACGTCCAAATTCAGTCGGCCCGCCTCCTGCCCAGCTGATTGGTGAGTGTGATGTCGGGACCAGCCCCGCACAACTCCAGACGGCTCCGCGGTTCGAATTGGGACCGGACCCGTGAGGCCGTACGCCTCAAGCGACCACGTTTGGTCGCGCTAGACGCATGCAATCGCATGCTGGTGGGACAGGCCCTTTAGTTACACCAAGGCTCCCGAAAGCCCTTGGGCAGTTTTGAAGGTACCACTTCCTTACCTGGGTAGTAGCTGGTGTCACCACGAGGACCCTGGGCTCCAGGGGGGCCCTGGTATCCCGTGTCTCCTCGCTCTCCTCGATCTCCTTTTAGACCAGGCAGGCCCTTCAGACCTTGAGGCAAGAACAGAAACATTACCAAGGAACTTCAACAGAAGGCACTGAGTACAGGCCGAGTAGAAGCAACACACACATCACTCCAAGGCCAGGCCCATGCATGGACAAGATGGGCTGAAGGGCCTGTTCCATGCTGTATAACCATATGGGAGTTGAGAATCAAGAATATTTAATTGTCACATGCACTGACAACAGAACAATGACATTGTTTCTTGAAGAAAGCATAACTGGCCTGCCAATACAACACACATCTATCTATGTTACTAAAAGTCTGTTCTTGACCGGTTTTGGCTTTCTGTGCTGCGATTTCCGAGAGTACGCCGCCACCTACGGCCGTCATTTTCGGCCACCTCGCTCAGAGCCCCCCTATGCCGCGTGTGTGCCGAGGATTTTTCCAGTTGATGAAAATTGACAGAGATATTAATGTTTTTACATAATTCCCCATTCTCTCTGCTGCCCCTGCTGGAGGGAGGGGGAGGGACTATAAAACCAGGAAGTGGTGTGCCTCAATCAGTCTCTGCAAGTGGTGTGCCTCAATCAGTCTCTGCAAGTGGTGTGCCTCAATCAGAGCTCTGAATGACACTGGCAAATGTCTACAGCACTGTGGGTACCCTTAATTTGGTTTGAAAATGAAAATATGGTTAGAGGTAAAAAAGCACTGCCTGCAAATGGTTGTTTGGGTTTGGGTTGAAGTGAAAAGGTACTCTCTCTCCCCCCCCTCTCCCCTCCCCCCCCTCTCCTCTCCCCCCCCCCCCCCCTCTCCTCTCCCCCCCCCCCTCTCCTCTCCCCCCCCCTCTGCCTCTCCCCCCCCCTCTCCTCTCCTCTCCCCCCCCCCTCTCCCTCTCCCCCCCCTCTCCTCTCCCCCCCCTCTCCTCTCCTCTCCCCCCTCTCCTCTCCCCCCCCTCTCCTCTCCCACCCCCTCTCCTCTCCCCCTCTCCTCTCCTCTCCCCCCATCTCCTCTCCTCTCCCCCCCTCTCCTCTCCCCCCCTCTCCTCTCCTCTCCCCCCCTCTCCTCATCCTCTCCCCCCCTCTCCTCTCCTCTCCCCCCCTCTCCCTCTCCTCTCCCCCCTCTCCTCTCCCCCCCCTCCTCTCCCCCCGTCCTCTCCCCCCCCTCTCCTCTCCCCCCTTCTCCTCTCCCCTCCCCCCTCTCCTCTCCCCCTCTCTCCTCTCCCTCCTCTCTCTCTCCCCTCTTTTTCTCCCCCTCCTCCCCTCCATCCCCTCCCCCACCATCCCTCCCCTAAACCCCCCTCCCCTCCACACACCCCTAGGGACCCCCTTCCCTCCACCCTCCCTCCCCCTCCCTGCTCCCCACCTCTCCCCCACCCCTCATCTCACCCCCTTCTCAGCACACCCCCTCTCTCCTCCCCCCTCTCTCCTCCCCCCTCTCTCCTCCCACCCCTCTCTCTCTCTCCCCGCCTCCCCTCCATTAGCGTGAGTGCGGGTAGTTAGTGTGTGACGCTGCATGCCGCCTCCCCCTCCACAACCGCACGTTGGGGGAACAGACCCAACGGGTCTGCACTTGGTCTAGTAGAATAAATAAAATTAGTTAGATATTGTTAGTCATAGAGTCATACAGCATAGAAACAGGCCCTTCGGCCTAACTTTCCCACACTGGCCAATATGTCCCATCTACGCTAGTTCCACCTACCTGCACTTGGCTCATGCCCCTCTAACCTGTCCTATCCATGTACCTGTCCAAATGTTAGCTATTTCCATACACCCATCACCATTTGCATGAAAACGTTAAGGGGCTGTCCCACCTGGGCGACCTAATCCGCGAGTTCTGGCAAGTTTGCCCTCGACTCATACTCGCAGCATGGTCGACACGGGGTCCTAGGAGGTCTTTGTAACTTTCCTTCGTGCTCGAGAATAGTCCCCGCGTACTCGAGGCCTCAGCTAGGTTGCGGCGTTTTTTCAACATGTTGAAAAATGCCCGCGAGTAAAAAAAGGTCGCCATGGAAAAAAATCGATACTTTTTTTACTCGTAGGTTTAGTCGTAGTGGGTCGTAGTAGGTCGGCATGTTAGTCGTAGGTAATCGAGGGTAGTCGAAGGTAGTCAAAAGTAGTGGTAGATAGTGTTCATCATAGTCGAAGGGAGGTCGAAGGAAGTCGTCTTCACTGTCCACTATTCGGTGTCCAATTTTCCCGAAGTTAGTCGTAGCTAGTCGAAGCTGGTCTTCGTCATAGTCGGAGGAGGTCGAAGGAGGTCTTCTACATAGTCGAAGGAGGTCTTCAACATGACATTTTTTCAAACTCTCCTAAACTCTTCTAAACTTGCCAATTAGGTCGCCCAAGTGACACAGCCTCTTTAACCCTCAAGGTTCCTATTAAATTTTCTCCCCCTCGCCTTAAACCTCTGGATTTCGGTTCTCCTACTCTTGGCAAGAGATTACCCTATCTATTCCTCTCATGGTTTTGTACACCTCAATAAGATCACCCCTCATCAAGTGCTCTGGTGGCTTGAGAGATGATGGGACGTGGGCAAAAAACGGGAACAGTGGTCTTAATGTGGATTATGGTGTGCTATGTACTCCAGTGCACTATGCTTACATGTGTGTTGTGCTGCTGCAAGTAAGAATTTCATTGTTCCGTTTCGGGACATATGACAATAAAACACTCTTGACTCTTGAATGAGCAGCCACAGTTGCACTGAATGTGAAGCATAGAAACATAGAAAATAGTTGCAGGAGTATCGGCCATTCGAGCCTGCACCGCCATTCAATATGATCATGGCTGATCATAGCAGGCTGAGCAGCTAAATGGGGCCTGTGGTTTGCTGTCCATTTCAGCGGCCGCCTGGCCCCCTGCACAATTACTGTCCAGTTATTCGATCCAGAAGAAATATAATGTGTAGGAAGGAACTACAGATGCTGTTTTACACTGACGATAGACACAAACTGCTGGAGTAACTCAGCGTGACAGGCAGCATCTCTGGAGAGATGGAATGGGTGACGTTTCAGGTCGAGACCCTTCTTTAGACACAATGGGTGATGTTTTGGGTTGAGACTTTTCTCCAGACAGTCTGACGATGGATCTCAACCCGAAACATCACCTACTCCTTCTGTCCAGAGGTGCTGCCTGTCCCGCGGAGTTACTCCATTTTGTGCCTGTCTTCAGAAGAAGTATAACTTCAACATACCTTTTGCAACATCTCCGGGGAGAATTATGGTTCTACCTGGAAGACCATGATCACCACGATTCCCCTGGAGGCGGAAAGGAAGAGACAGTGCATTAGGATGGGAGCCACACAACACTGGGTCCCCTGAGGGTCGTTGGGTGGGGCTGAGGGTGCCAAAGGTGTGGCCAGCTTGGCATCTTGCCAGAGGTGGATCTCAGATTCAGATTCAATCTTTATTGTCATTGTGCAGTGTACAGTACAGAGACAATGAAATGCAGTTAGCATCTCCCCCAGAAGAGCGAACATAGAATGATGAGCAATAGATATATATACGTACATACAGTCGTAGTGCAATTTTTCTGGGGGAAGGAGTGTCCGGGGGTGGGTGGGGGGGTGACTGGCAATCACCAAGGTGCAGAGTTAAGTAATGTAACAGCCGCAGGGAAGAATCTGTCTTCTTGGTCTTCTTGGAGTTAAGGGCCAGGCTGGACCTCCTCCCTATAGGCCGACTCATCGTTGTTGCTGATGAGGCCAATCACCGTTGTATCATCTGCATATTTGATGATGGTGTTAGTACCATCACCATCTCAGCACCAGATGCCAGGGCGAGACCTAGCTCCCGTTAAACCCCCTCCCTCCACTGTGGATGCTGCTTCTGCAGCAGAGGGCTGTGTGGCCCTGGGACCACATGGACCACTGGTTACGCAGTCCCATCGCTGCACAACCTGCTAGTTAGCGCGGTCCTGTGACCACGTGCTCCCCCGGTTACACAGTACCGAGGCTGTGCTGCACGCCGGCCATGCTGCCGTAGGACTGGACACTATGCCGCGGGTTGCGAATAAAAGGGCAGTCTGCCAGTGAGGAGTTGGGAGCTACATTCACCACTGAAATCTAATTGAAACACTGTTTTAGTTTTTGACAGATACAGAGTGATATGGGGCGGAAAATCCGGGGGGGCCAGAGGGGACACGTCCCCCCCCCCCCCATGTTTTGAGAAGTGGGGGACATCCCCCCCAAGTTTTTGTGATCCCGATTTTAAAATCTCCTCTTTTAGTGCTGGATTGAGCCTTCGAAGCTTCGCGTGTGTGTATGAGTGGCGCATGCGCGCGTGGCCGCCAAGAAATTGTGTCCCCCGTCCCCTCCATGTTTTGATAGCGAGTTCCGTCCGCTCTTGAGAGTGGTCACCGAGACCACGCCAACCAACGATCACCCCACACACTTGTTCTATCCTTCCCACGGGGGAGAATTTACAGAGGCCAATTAACCTGCAAACCCACGCGTATTTGGAGTGTGGGAGGAGACCGGAGCACCCGGTGAAAACCCACGCTGTCACAGGGAGAACATGCAAACTCCGTAGAGACAGCATCCATAGTCAGGATCGAACACGGGTCTCTACCGTTGCGCCACCGTGCTGCGACTGTGACACATCTCCGGAAGATCCACAGTAGACGTCACACGATGCACGAGTGACAGAAAAATAGCTCACAGATCAACGAGTTTAATGTCAACGAGTTTCATATATCAAAGCCACACGGCTCTGCGCCAGTGTGCAACCCTGCACAGCAAGATCCCATGCCAACAGCCTGGGAAGTGGCCAGACACTACAGCTCACTGACGTCTGCCCGTGGATCAGAACTGAACGCCTGAAAATACACACTGATGATAAAGAAAGTGATTACCTTCATTCCGGGCCAGCCTGTTTCTCCTAAGATACCCGGTCTCCCTGGATACCCCTGATCGCAAACAAATCACAGAGGTCAATTACACACAGCCACCACACGGGATTCCCCCTTCCCCTAACCCCCCCAACCCCCCGGGATTGCCTGGAATGTAACTGCCGTTACCCCTTTCCGCGGCACTGTGTTGAGCTGAGTCCCCATTGTGATGCAAGCTGTTTCACCAGTGCAGATGACCCATCCCACCGTCCCTGTGTTTCTAATGTGCACCAGGCTTTTTAGTAAGACACCAACTTCTCAACAAAAGAGATCACCATCTGTATTATAGGCCTGATAAAACTATGTTCATGTACACTTTGGATAATCCACCAGACCAGCTGATTTTCTTGACTGTCGAATGCTATAGTCTCCCAACACACGTTTAATTTGATAGACACAACGCAGCTGGAGTTCCTCAGTGGGTCAGGCAGCATCTCTGGAGAGAAAAGAATAGGTGACGTTTTGGGTCGGGATCCTTGTTCAGTCTAAATCTTTCGTATAAAGCAGCATCTGCTGCTCTTTGTTTCGACACTTTTAATTTGCTTTTTGGTCCAAGATGCCACAAGGTGCAGTTTCCAGGAAAACAGGTCAGTTCCAAGGGAGTGGGACTCAGCACCTAGTTGGAAGCAGATTGTCTGAGATTTACTGAGTTCACTATTCCGTCATCAATAATTCTCTTAGAGAGGCAGTGAAGAAAGCGAATGGTATGTTAGCATTCATAGCAAAAGGATTTGAGTATAGGAGCAGGGAGGTTCTACTGCAGTTGTACAGGGTCTTGGTGAGACCACACCTGGAGTATTGCGTACAGTTTTGGTCTCCAAATCTGAGGAAATACATTCTTGCCATACAGGGAGTACAGAGAAGGTTCACCAGACTGATTCCTGGGATGTCAGGACTTTCATATGAAGAAAGACTGGATAGACTCGGCTTGTACTCGCTAGAATTTAGGAGATTGAGGGGGGATCTTATAGAAACGTACAAAATTCTTAAGGGGTTGGACAGGCTAGATGCAGGAAGATTGTTCCCGATGTTGGGGAAGTCCAGGACAAGGGGTCACAGTTTAAGGATAAAGGGGAAATCCTTTAGGGCCGAGATGAGAAAAACATTTTTCACACAGAGAGTGGTGAATCTCTGGAACTCTCTGCCACAGAAGGTAGTTGAGGCCAGTTCATTGGCTATATTTAAGAGGGAGTTAGATGTGGCCCTTGTGGCTAAAGGGATCAGGGGATATGGAGAGAAGGCAGGTACAGGATACTGAGTTGGATGATCAGCCGTGATCATATTGAATGGGTCGAAGGGCCGAATGGCCTACTCCTGCACCTATTTTCTATGTTTCTATGTTTCTATGAAACATTTTGCTCACAACTTTTCTGACAAGCTGCAATCTCCGAAGATTCTGCAGGAGTTTCTAAGCATTGCCCCTGAATGTGGTGCTTCCTCAGTACCACCCCTCCCACAGTGCGGTGCTCCCTCAGTGCTACCCCTCCGCGTCTCCAAGTGAACAAACCGGTGTAGTATAGCTGGATGGGCCGATAGGCCTGTTTCTGTTCTGCGTGACTCTGTGACTGGAAGCATGGTTTGAACCAGGTGCATGTGAGCACACGGTCACTCAGTGGGGTTCCCAGATGGATCTTATACTCACCGTTGGCCCGTCATGGCCTGAGGGTCCATCCGAACCGCTGGTGCCCTAGAATCACACAAGAGGGTCAGAACTTTACACTAGGGTCACCATGGGGTTTAGCAAAGTGTTCTTTCTGTGGCAGGTGCACCTTACCCTCGGGCCCGGTAGCCCCAGCACTCCCGCCTCTCCCTTCTCGCCCTGTTGACGCGGATCTCCCTGAACGGAACAATGAAACAGATGTGATTAGTGGATGTACTCAAGGCGGAGATCGACAGATTCTTGACCAGTACGGGTGTCAGAGGTTACGGGGAGAAGGCAGGAGAATGGGGTTGAGGGAAAGATAGATCAGCCATGATTGATAATTTGAGTAGACTTAATGGGCCGAATAGCCTAATTCTGCTCCTATAATTTATGAAATTTTTTTTTTTTAATAATCTTTTTATTAGAGGCAGGTACATATCATATTAAATCATTTCATGTATATCATTCCTACATTACTAATATTATCGATTGATATTAACTCTGCTTCTAGTATTTTATATAGATAGAAAATAAGAAAGAGAAATTTAAAAAAAGGAAAATTTATGAATTTATGAACTAATCCCCACAAATCAGGAACGGGCAGAGGAAGTCTCACCTCATTCAGCCCAGGCTCTGCTATGCAAAGATAACGAGTGGTGAGGTTGGGTAGAGGGAGGTTGGTGGGAAGGGGGGGGGGGGGGGGGAGAGGAGAGGGGAGAGTCAGCGTTTCATGGTGAACAATTTGTCTGGTTGGAAATTCAAGCTCACCTGGATTGCAGGTGTTCCTGTTTCTCCCTTCATTCCTGGTTTTCCGTACTTTCCCTGAATAAAGAACGGGAGACAGTCATGAGGGCCCTGTGCAGACTCCTGAAAACAAGTCTTCCTCCAGAAACCAATGTGTCTGCTGGGACTGAGAGCTGTCTCGAGGGCAGGAAAATCTCACATCTCATCCCCGCCTTTTACATTTGATTTAAGAGCTGGGATTAAAAACAATGTTGCCATGATACTAGGACACTTTAGACTTTAGAGATACAACACAGGAACGGGCACATCGGCCCACACCGTTCACCCCGTACACTAACACTATCTTACCCACTGGCGACAACTTAACCATTTTCTTTACAAAGCCAATTTACCTACGAACTGGCACATATAACCATATAACAATTACAGCACGGAACAGGCCATTTCGGCCCTTCAAGTCCGAGCCGAACACTTATTTTCCCCTAATCCAATCCACCTGCACTCAGACCATAACCCTCCATTCCTTTCCCATCCATATACCTATCCAATTTATTTTTAAATGATAAAATCGAACCTGCCTCCACCACTTCCACTGGAAGCTTATTCCACACAGCTACCACTCTCTGAGTAAAGGAGTTCCCCCTCATGTTACCCCTAAACTTCTGTCCCTTAATTCTCAAGTCATGTCCTCTTGTTTGAATCTTCCCTACTCTCAGTGGGAAAAGCTTGTCCACGTCAACTCTGTCTATCCCTCTCATCATTTTAAAGACCTCTATCAAGTCCCCCCCTTAACCTTCTGCGCTCCAGAGAATAAAGACCTAACTTGTTCAACCTTTCTCTGTAACTTAGTTCATCTTTGGACTGTGGGGGGAAGGTGGTCATGGTCACAGGGAGAACGTACAAACTCCGTACAGACGGCATCCATAGTCAGGGTCAAACCTGGGTCTCCGGCGCTATACGGCAGCGACTCTACCACTGCCCCCACTGTGACACATCTCCAGAAAATCCACTGTAGATGTCACACGATGTACGAGCGAAAAGAATAACTTAAAATGTGCTCACAGATCCATGTGTTTAACATCAACAAGTTTAATTCATCAAAGCCACACAGAAGTGGCATATGCTAGGCTATTCCAACTATATTCCAAATATCAAAAAGTCATAAAATAATAAATAGGCACAAGCATTGCTATATATTCCATAAATGTAACTAATTACACATAAATTCCCGTGATTCCAAGAGTAGCTCAGAGCTGGGGATCATGTGATTTACATCTACTGACACCCCAAAGCTACTTGTCTGAATAATTGTAGTTCAAACCGTGTACATGTAGGGCTTCCTCAGTCCTGCCCTTTCCACAGTGTGTCACTCCCTCAGTACTGCCCCTCCCACAGTGCACAGTGTGTCACTCCCTCAGTACTAGCCCCCTCCACAGTGTGTCCTACTCCCTCAGTACTGCCCCTCCCACAGTGCACAGTGTGTCACTCCCTCAGTACTGCCCCTCCCACAGTGCGTCACTCCCTCAGTACCGCCCTCCCACAGTGTGTCACTTCCCTCCGTACCGCCCCTCCCAGTGTGTCACTCCCTCAGTACTGCCCTTCCACAGTGTGTCACTCCCCTCAGTACTGCCCCTCCCACGGTGCTACGCTCACTCAGTACTGCCCCTCCCACAGTGTGTCACTCACTCAGTAATGCCCCTTCCCACAGTGGGTCACTCCCTCAGTACCGCCGCCCTGTCCCACAGTGGTTCACTCTCATCAGTACTGCCCCTCCCAGTGGTGTCCACTTCACTCAGGTTACCACCACCCTCCCCGCCCCTCCCACAGTGTTCACTCCTCAGTACTGAGCCCCTCCCACAGTGTGTCACTTCCCTCAGTGACCCGCCCCTCCCCAACAATGTTCACGCCCTAGATACCCCAGTGCCCTCCACAGTGGTATCCACTCCCTCAGTACTGCCCCTCCCACGATTGTGTCACTTCCCTCAGTACCCAGCCCCTCCCACAATTGTCCACTAGCCCTCAGTACCACCCCTCGCACAGTGTGTCACTTCCCTCAGTACTGCCTCCTCCCACAGTGTGTCACTCCCTCGTACTGCCCCCTCCCACAGTGTGTCACTCACTCAGTACTGCCCCCCCCCCCCACAGTGCACGCTCACTCAGTACTGCCTCTTTGACATTTCACGTTGAAAATCACAGCCTGGAACTTTGCGGTGCAGTCCCTGGGATGTCATGTAGACCCACGACCACAAGGCTTGTTACCAAGGGCATGCTCATTAAACTCGACTGTCAGCTGGCTGGCCTGAGCCCTCTCCGGCCCCTTCACAGTGGTTGCCACCTTGCTCAATGTGTGCTGGCACGTCA